>NC_054547.1:37459474-37596974 GCF_017654505.1 Polyodon spathula | reverse complement strand
TTTATAAGAAGGGGGACAGCTTTCAATAACGATGCAGGTTAAGTGAAGACCAAGCAGCCTGATCTTTATGAACTACCTACATTCAATCTGGTGTCTCTCCATCAATTGCACTTCCTACTGTCAATCTTTACATTACAATATGTTCAGTTGCTGTGCTGACCTTTTAGTGATGATGTGAACACTGAAGAATTGCACTGCTGAATAATGATTGCAAATGAAAATAATTTCAAATCCAAACCTGCATCCCCCAATGCTGCTCTCAGCCCTTGTGATCAGAGGTGGAAGCTGCTTGAAGAACAAACAGACTTTAATTAGCCATACAGGCAGCAGACAATGAAGTGCTTTTTTGCACTGAAGTACACTAGATATTTAAAAGGACATAGGTTTGAGTGGTTGTGGTATGCAGTACTATTAAAGTGCAGTTTATAAATCTTTGTATTCAGGTTTGTATGCATATGCATGAGGACTGTACGTCCCCAAAAGTATACATGAGCTACTCAACACAGCATACAATTTATTGACAAGCAGAAGGAAATTTAGACTGTGGCTGAGCGTCAGTTAAACACACATTTTAAAATAACAAAATAATACAATTAGGTTTATTTGATATTTGGGGGCAAAACATATTAAGGGTCTACCTACTTTCTTACATGAAATATTACTCAGGCGTTGGGGAATTGACATAATATTGTGTATTACAAATTCCGCTGGGACGACAGTTATGCAAGGCCAGGAGAATTGCTGCATTAGCAGCATTTAGATGTTAAATACTCAATCAGACCCAAACCAGCATGTTTTGTGGATACCAGGGTAAACAGAGCTGACTCAGTCAGTAGACACATAGGCAGTGCTGCATTTAGCAGAGAAGTAAAACAAAGAGAGGTCAGAGTCGTGGGTCAGGGCCATGTAGCATACATTGTACTGTGTTGACATTCCAGAATTCACTGCAAATATCAGAGCAATAATGATGTGGGGCAACACAGCAGATTAATGACCCGCCCTACCACAAGAACCACAGGCAAACAGACTTCCTGACTCTGTGGATCAAAGGCATGCAAACACATGCACGCTGCCATCACAATACAATTACGGTGGCACTCTCAACAGCAATCAAGTGGGCTGAATGAATTAAAGGCACTGGGAGTCTAATTCTATTGATCCAAACAGTGCAAACCCAAATACATCCTCCCTGCTTTTCTGCAGACTACACTGTTGATGCACAATTTGCTCCATTACCTCCCTAGTGGCTTGAGATAAAGACAAGCAGGTCTGATGCTGAGTTTAATTCAGAGGTGCAAACGTACCTGCTTGTACCACTAAGAGCGCTTTGTTGCATTTAAATTTCAACACATTCAGTTATGCCCTTAGGGTAACGGTACATCCTAGCTTTTATTATGCACAGCTATAATAAAAAACTAGACAGTTTTTTGTGGTTTATTTTGCATAAATTGTTCTCCAAGTATAGAAATAAAATACTGCAAGAAGGTTCCCCCCAGCTCAACCACCGGCGTTCCTCTTCTTGAACTCCACTAATGGGAAGAAGTGTGCAGAGATCTAGAATTGTGTGGGAGAAAGACCGAACCTGAAACACTTTTTTTGAAGTAGGTCAGAGCTGTGGAATATACCTCATGATATTTTGATTAATGTTACTTTAAGCAGGCCAGCCTGTACATTATACATTTCCAACAACACTGCATTATGTTGTATCTGACTACAGTGTAATTACACATTCATTGCATGTGTGGAGGTTGCACAGAGTAATTACATTATATGTGTAAATATGGTGCAATTTACAACCGCCAGCATTTTTCATGTTGTAATAAAGCGGCTGCTGCATTGTAACTACACAACCATACTGCCAGAAGCAAAACTTGAGTGTTAGTGCTCACTTAAGTGTGCCAAGATAATTGTGTAATCAGACTAGATGCATGTCTTCTTAACAAATCTCTTTCAACTACTCATTACTTGAACACCCTTTCCACATAAAATGTGATCACACCGTGTTGAAACCAAATGATTTCTCTATGTGCTTCATGCACCTCATGCTTTTTCATGATGAGCATGCATTAGGTGGATAATGTGCACCTGGGTAGAACACTGTCTTCTCTTCACCAGCGTTCGTTTGGATTCAGAACTGGAGATATGGGCTAGGAACCCTTCTGCGTAATGAGATGCAATCTCAGAGAAGGGTTTCAGAAAGGGCTGATTGTCCTTAGCTTAAACTCTGCCCTTTATTAAATCATGCAAGCTCATAACAGCCAGAGAAACACATTGCCAAACTGCATTAAATCAATTCCATGCAGTCCTTAAAGAGGTAAAGCCCATGAGGACAGCTTCTCTTCTGCAGTGAGGACCTGGAGGCCCTGGGGTTCAGCTGTGCCGGCTTTGAGAGAAAAGCAGGTGATTAGGTTACGCAACGTAGCGTTGTTGAAAGCAGTCTGGGATTCTTAAAGAGATTAACACCAGCATAGTTCACCAGGGTCAGGAATTAAACTGAACCTTCATTGAAAGGGTTCATTCAGGTCACTTTGGAATAGTATCTGCTGTACTTAGTCTACAAATTGCATTTGAATTGACCATAATAAGTGGCTCAGGATTAACTTAATAATATTAAACCCTGCAAACTTGATGTCAGTTAATCACAAACAGGATAGTACTTCTGACACAGAGGAGTGTTTTCATTTATCAGTGGCGGATCGCTATATACTAACACCATGTAAGTACGAAATCTGCTCATTTGAATTACTTTTAAAGGCAAACATACTCTGAACAGGCTAGCAGACTCAATGTAAGAGATGTGTTCTAAATGTCCCTTCCCTTTATTGATTCAAACCATGGTCGATAATAGATCTACTGAGATCAAATGAATTGGCTTTACTACATATAATGACATTGTTATTAAAGTAACTGATCTGTAACCCCCCCCCCCAATGCACAGGCTGAAGTGGTAGCAGGTGTCATCAATATCAATATAAAGCATGCAAAATATAAGGCATTCTTCCTGGTTTGTCTTGGTGCAGGTAGGTGCATCTTCTTAATGTCCTGTTTGGTATGCAGGAATCCCAGGCATTTCGTTTTCTAATTAATTCTGCAGTTTGTAAAGGTTGGTTGATTGCAGAGAGTGATACCACAGCAAACCCAAGAACACTCTTCTAAAGTAAATCCAAGCTGTAGATATACATATGTAAATGGAATGGTGTTTTTTTTTTTTTTTTTAATGCAGTTCACCTTGATCACATAGTGCCCACATGTGTATGTTTAAGGGAATTGTACTGTATTAATGCTCTCATTGGTATTTTACCAGTGATTCAAGGTGTGTTCAAAGTATAGCATTCTTCTTTTTCAATTTAAGATAAGTAATGCTGCTTTATAAAGTAAAATTAATGATGTATAATTCAAAAGATTCACAGTACACACTGCAATATCAGAATGCATTAATTACAAATCGAAATTTGTACAAGCAACTCCCTTACAGCTCCAGTAACAAGCTTTCTTTCTTTCTTTCTTTCTTTCTTTCTTTCTTTCTTTCTTTCTTTCTTTCGGTCTTTCTTTCTTTCGGTGTGGCTATGTTAAGTCTAGTGTGGTTTAATGGATATAGCCAGGTCTGGACACTGTAGACATATAGGCTATATCCATTAAACCACACTAGACTTAACATAGCCACACCGAAAGAAAGAAAGAAAGAAAGAAAGAAAGAAAGAAGGAAAGAAAGAAAGAAAGCTTGCATGTGACGCGACCCTAACCAGTTTTCAAAGACTGGCTGTGCACAGTGAGGGCTGACTCCCTCCTCAGTGATAGCAACACCAGCAAGCCTCTCACCAGATGTGGAGGGTTATAAAAAGAAAGAAAGATGAAGCAAATTGCTAACAAATGGATAAATACAGCTATTGCTATTCCCGTCAGTCTATTTTGATATACAGTCAGACTTCTGGAAATTGTATCTATTTTAGAACAATTTTTTAGAGTTCTAAAACAAAAATTGCTGTTATTTTCAAAGCAGTGGCCACATGCAACAGATTTGGGATTATTAAAATTGCAATCATACATGGCTTTTCGCTGCATTTCCTTTTTCAACATGTTACCCGAGATTAAAATAGGAATACATCAGTACAGTGTATTTTAACTGTTTTATTTATTTAAGTACAGAATAACGTCATCCACAACTTTGAAATGCTCCATCAGAGTTCTAAGAATACACATACAAGCAGCCACAGTGATACAGAGATCCAATGGGTTTATTTAGTATGGTCAGCACTAAATAGCGTGCACACTGTTATCACAGTTTGCAGGGTTTAATGTGTGCTGGATCGCATCGTATTCCAGATCTGAAAACTTTTCGTCTGACAGATGGCAATTTTAGGAGTTTGCAAATGATGAACAGTATAAAAACAAATGTATATACACAATATTAAAAAACTCATTCCTGTTTCATGAATTGAATGACAAAAGTGATATTTTAGGGTGCCAAAAACTGACTCTTCAAGAAGTGCATTAGAAAAAAAGCTACAATTAGCTTACCATGGTCACGATTAACATTAAGTGTCTAATTACTCTGAATTTACATAGTGGTTACTAAGTAAATACATGTGTACTGACACATAATTACAACAATATTATGCATAGTTACAATGTGTATGTCTTTTTTGCATGATATATGTAAGCACACAATTCTATCAGAAAAGGGGTTAAGGTTAAGGTTAGGGATAAGGTTAGGGTTAGGGTTAGAGTTAGAGTTATGGTTAGGGATAGGGTTAAGATTAAGGTTAGGGATAGGGTTAGGGTTAGGGTTAGGGATAGGGTTAGAGATAGGGATAGGGATAGGGTTAGGGTTAAGGCTATAATCAGTGGTACTCAACTCTGGCCCTCGAGAACTATTCCAGTCCTGGTCTTTATTCCAACCAGGTACTAAATTAGTTAATTACCTCTTAACAGCTTCAATTAACCACATTAAAACCTGCTTGGACTAAAAATCGTGGACTGGATTGACTTTCAAGGGCCAGAGTTGAGTACCACTGGGTTATACAATGCAAAAGGTTCACACATTAAATACATTGTAACGGTGCATAATAAAATTATAAAATATTACCGTTACCATCATAAAACAGAGACTGGGCAGGCTTTCCTGTATAATTTAAGAATGTACTTTTAAAAAGGTTCAGTGTATTTCTGTAAAAAGACCTTCCATTTCCTGGTTCTTGGATTCCAGCGGTAAGACTTTTCCACAGCAACTAATTCCTCTGCTATTTTTATCTCGCTTGTTTCCTGTTATTGTTGACTCCAGGACCTCTGATGCCATGCATTTGCACCTTTCAGCCTCTCAACTCAAATCACACTTGTGATCATTTTGATGTGCAGTAGTTAATATTTCATAGAGCTGGGGGTCTGGCGATCAGCAAGAGCTTGTGTTTTACAGATAACTACAGTAGCTGGGAACAAGCTGTGGGTTTCATAGACACTGCATTGGAAACTAAAGATAGAAATGGATTCAATGATTTTGCTTTCGGGTACTTGAATCAATTGTAAAATACTGCACCCCTTTACAACTTGCAGTGAGCTGATACCTGTAATCGAAATTGCTTTTAAGACGTATTTATCAGCAGGCATTGCATCCATCAATCAAAACAAGCTGTCCTTCCCTCATCTTTACAATTGAGCACCAAGCAATGGAAATTCACTTCTGAGTGTTTTAAAAGTGGATTGGAAGTGAATTCTCCTCTTATCCTGGGTGCTGACGCTTTTTTATCATGCAGAGGTCATAAAGCTCATACTTCTTACAGGCAATTCTGAACATGAGAATTAGCACACCCCTATTTGTTCTGTTTCGTGGGGCTAGTTTTCAAGGATCCTTTTTCTTTTTCTATGTACACTAGTCCAGAGACTTACGTTTAGCAACCTAAAGAAACGTGGCGCTCAGAACCCCTCTCTCTCTCTGTTCCGCTCCTTTTCCAGTGAATGTCATTTTTTAGTGATACATTTTCTGTACTCTTCTAGCTGTGAAGTAATAGGATGGGATTACTCAGAGGCACATGCAGTCCTGTTGGGGACTCTATACAATAATCTTTTTTGTTTTGTTAATCTTCATCGGCTGTGTATGCCTCAAACACCCACGACTCAGAAACACAAGCGACACATTCATAAGAGCTTAATGGCTCAAGATAAGACTCACAGAGGATGTTGAACCTGCCAGGGTAGCACGGCTCCGGTACGCTCTGCCCTATGTCGGGGTGTGTGTGTGTGTGTGTGTGTGTGTGTGTGTGTGTGTGTGTGTGTGTGTGTGTGTGTGTGTGGGTGTGTGTGTGTGTGTGTGTGTGTGTGTGTGTGTGTGTGTGTGTGTGTGTGTGTGTGTGTGTGTGTGTGTGTGTGTGTGTGTGTGTGTTTGTGTCGGTGTGTGTGTGTGTGTGTGTGTGTGTCGGTGTGCGTGTGTGTGTCTGTGGGTGTGTGCACAGCCAGTAGCTAACACTGCCATATTATTTATGGATTCGGACAGATGGATCAGAAGGACCTTGGGCAGACTAATCCAGCTGTGTGATCTGTGGGAAACATGCTGTTCGGGACTCTTGTTAAAAATGGCAGAGAATCAGAGGTCTGCATTCTGCAAGCTGTTAATACTGCTGCCCAATCTGTTAGAAAAGTACCAGCATGGATTAACATAGAGGTCCCAGCCCCCCAGAATAGATTAACTGCGTGTATTGAAAGCTGCGGCTCAGGATGGCACTGATGATCAGCCAACACAAACTTAAGACCCTTGGAGGCCATTAAGAATTTGGAAAAAGACAGGCATTTTTAACAGTAGCTATGGGGTTTCCCATGCTCCTGGCTTTTACCTGCATCCATGATTAGTCGGCCAGTTTTTCATTGATATCACCAGAGAGATCTTCAAAGACATGGATTTTGGGTACTTAGGTATTGCAGTTCGATTACAGTTAGTTGCACCTGAAATCTCTCCCTGTTAAGATGATATTGTTTGCAATAGGATTTTTATGGATCATTTTGCCAGAGTCATGGCTCAGCCAATGCCAGGCCTCTGAGTCATTGGTAGGGCTCTATTTGTTTCACAATTAAAACCAGGTGCCAGGTTTACTGTCAGTAAGGAAAACTTTTGTAGTATTTAATATGCTTACGATATTCTATATATATTATAATATATTATTCATATTATATATATATATAGTGTATATATATATATATATATATATATATATATATATATATATATATATTTATTTATTAATATTTATTTACATATATACATATGCACATAGATTATACCGTGATATACTACTTATTATATATATATAGGCTATATAGTTATATATATATATATATATATATATATATATATATATAGATATATATATACTAATTTTATATTATTTTACACAGGACCGTGATAGAAAACCCCTGTACTACATGTTCAGAAAGCTTGTGTCTTAACTGCTGTACATAGCCACCAAACAAGTATTTAATAGCATTTACAGTGTGTACCATTATCTCATCTCACTTACAGGAATTGTCCTGAATAGTGCCAAGCAATGGTTGTGACAAGGCATGCAGCTGCTCCACATAATGGGTGTATAAAGCAGTGGCAAAAGGAAGAAAACAAATGGGGAAAATAGAACAGTGGCAAGAGGTGGAGGCTTAGGTAACATAAACACATGTGCCAATTAATGCAAACAGGCCAGTGAACCTGTGAATTACTGAACCATTGTATGCAACAGAAGAGGCCCCTGCAATGTGCTTTTGTAAAGAATGGCAGAGACTATGAATACCTCGCCCCTGTCTCTTAATCACCAGATATTCTGCAACACGTCTGCACCACATGCCATATCAGAGGCAGATAAATGCCAATGTCTCACTCACCAGGCTCCTGATGCTGATAGATTGCTGTCATATAAAACTGCCAGGCAAGGTGCTAGCAGATTACGTCATCTAACATCATGAAGACCACAAGAACAGCTAATTATTTTCATTACTGTCTGTGAACTTTTTATATTGTACTGTACACCATGTTATTTTGGGAAGATGATAGACCTGTCTGTCAGAACCCCTAGGGGTGTGCCTGTTGTTTTTGTTGTTGTGCTACTGTTTAAGTTGTTTTGATTCAGGCTGGGATTCTTAATTATAAAACGGAAGCTGTCATTTTATATCTGGGTTTGCTGCCTTCCTTATGCAATGTGACTATTTACAACAGTTGTATTGCTGTTATATACAGTACATTCAATTCACCATGCAAGGCCATAGTCAGCTATGAGGCACCTGAGGCATGGGCCTCATTTTATTTTGTCACAAAATAAAATGCATTTCATCCCTCGTTGTGTGCGTACATTAAAAGTCCTGCTGATATCTACAGCCTCTGTACTCTTACAAATCTCTTACTGTCATTGCAGGCTACAGCAACACTGTACAGCTCAATTCATTCCACCGTAGCTGCTAGTTAAACGTGTTTGAATGGCTTCAAAACAACCAAGGATTATTAACGACTTTTTAACAGGGTGAGGCAAAGTAATAATGTTGATTAGAAAAAAATACAAATCAGCCTAATAATAAGGAATAATAAAACCCCTTGGTAGCCATAGTTTAGCAAAGCCATCTTATTAATATTGCAATTCTAACCGCTATAGAAGTGAATTATAAACTGCAGTTTAGCGACCCAGTTTATGCACATTTTAACAATTCTAACAGTAGTTTAGAGGCCACTGGTTGGGAATTTTATTAAGTTCTTTTATGTAGGGGTTTGGGAGCTTGCCCCTGATAGACACTGTAACTTTTAAGTGCCTCAGTGATTTTTCATGGCTGGCTACAGCCCTGCCATATACCCAAAAGCACATTGATACGACTGCATCCATGAACTCTTCATGTTTACCAAGACACTGTTACAATTTCCTGTTTTAAAACAATCCTCTTTTCAGTTTTAAGCAAAAGTTGCCTGTATCCCCAGAACACCCAAATAGCTCAATAGTCTAACATGAGCTAATAAAGGGGATGGGGGGGGTTTAACTTCATTAATGTTTAGCAGTTAAAAGAATGGCCGGGGAAATCCAAAAGCATTATGCAGTGTGGTACAGACCAGTACGGGTTTGAACGTCAGAACAATATGTAACACTAACTTTTTAATCTTTGACAAAAAGTCTCGGCATGTTACTCTCTCTCTCCTAACTTGCCAACCTAGATACAAAAATAAGCGTGTTAAGTGTCAAAAAGCAAGACGGAAACTCAAAAGGATTTGAAATCATCTTTGTTGGTGTTCAGCTTTACATTTGCGAGCTTAGCAGGGGAGCAGTTGCTGAAAGAACTTTAAAGACCATCATCAGTGTGTCTCTATTAAGGTTAGCACAGTGCCCCACTGAGCAAAATGTAGGCCAGCCACATCCTGGATGCTTTGTGCCCTCTCAGTGCCGCCAATTGCATGCCACAAAAAATCATCTCTGAGGTATTTAATTCCTCTGCGCACCTCCGTCCAGCTGGAATCGTATTTTTCATGTAATGCGCTTGTCAGGTGTGCTTCTCTCAGGTGCGTATCAGCGGCTGTGTGTTCTTGTACAGTACTGGTACAAAGTCTGGAAACAACAAACGATTTACAGCAAGAAGAGGATGGGGATAGTGGTGCCCATTTTCCTCAATCGGATCCATACTTATTAAATATCTTGGTATATCCCTGAATAGATAATTGTGTCCTCTTTAAAAAAACATGCTAAATATTTTAATGATCCGTTAAAACTTGAATTGAACTAGACCTGACCCAGTGGCAAAAATGAAAGGAAACTCCCCTTTGACTGAGGAAAAGTGTAAATGGAATTACAGGACAGGAGCCAAGGACAGACCAGAGAGAACAGAGGCCAATCCTAATGCTGACTACATACACATCAATAGAAGAATGCAATGTATGTTATGTTGCAAATAGCCTAAACCTACCAGTTTGTCAAGGGGATTGGATATTCAGCATTGGATTAATAGCCTCTCGTTCCACTCTCATGTTAGTGGTTAGTGGTGTCTGTGTACTGGGGAATGGCACATACACAATTGAGATTGGTCTCTTTATTCAGTCCCTGTCTCCAATGGAACAATAACCCTTCAGCTTCCTCTTTATTTTTCTGGATGTCACTTCTCCCTATTTATTGCCATTAAAGTCTCAAACACAAGGTAAAAAAAAGTATTTTATCTCCTTTCCTTTTATGCACGTTAATGGGTTTTGTCCCGCATGAACACTGAATAAGAGTTTTATTCATTCTTTGTTTCTTCGGGATCAATGAAACTCCACACAAGGTGTTTTTTTTTACTTTGTTCTCTTTCACACAGACAAATTCTGTGGTTATGAATTTTTAGCACCACATTGAATAGAAATGAGTTTGTATTGTATACTGACAATGACCCATGTTTCAGGAGTGCACAGTTGATTTGGAGCCACACAAACTGGCCTTCAAGTGCATCAGGCAGTTAATAAAAACAAGTTGTTTTTTTTCAGGGCTTCAGCTCTGGTTTCACAGAGACGATTGCATGCCTGTAATTCAGAGCACAGCAACTTGTTTTTATATAAATGCAATTGATAGCAATGTGAGGTTTGAAGATTATGACTTCATTGCCTATGATTCCAAGACGTGTCCTTTAAAACATTTCATAGTGTAGAAAAAGCTGCACTTAAAAAGCCAAAACTGAAGTTAATTGAACCAAATGACAGCATGCCTTTGATGTGTCTAATTTGCATTACTACAGTACATCTGCTATATCAGTATAGTTAGGCAGCCGCTACCCACGACTTTGCTCAATCATACTTCTTCTTGCTTTTCCAAACTGAAAAAAGTGATTTCTTGTCATGGTGTCGCATGCTGGTGGTTCTGAGAAAAATAATTCTTCAATCAAGGAAAATCTGAAAGGGCTTCAATGCTGCTTTTTTCTATCCATAAATGAGGTAGAGCTACTGACTAGGTGTGGATTATTTGCCAAGCTTGTCCAGGAACCCTTCACCCAGTAGATCCTGGAGAACTGTGGATTGCTAGAGCAAGCAATAGTATTTCCTCTAGATGAAAAAGGGACTATGCTTGGAGCTTCTTCAGAGTGCAGGGAGCATTCCATTTCTTTATAGATGCTTGGCGGTTCTTCAGAGTGCAGGGAGAATTCCATTTCTTTATAGATGCTTGGAGGTTCTTCAGAGTGCAGGGAGCATTCCATTTCTTTATAGATGCTTGGAGGTTCTTCAGAGTGCAGGGAGCATTCCATTTCTTTATAGATGCTTGGCGGTTCTTCAGAGTGCAGGGAGCATTCCATGGAAAATCTGAAAGGGCTTCAATGCTGCTTTTTTCTATCCATAAATGAGGCAGAGCTACTGACTAGGTGTGGATTATTTGCCAAGCTTGTCCAGGAACCCTTCACCCAGTAGATCCTGGAGAACTGTGGATTGCTATAGCAAGCAATAGTATTTCCTCTAGATGAAAAAGGGACAATGCTTGGAGCTTCTTCAGAGTGCAGGGAGCATTCCATTTCTTTATAAGGGTTAAAAAAAATCCTAGTTCTGTAGGGTAGGAAAAATAAATGAGCTTCAGATAATTAAAGCAAAGGTAGAACGGCTTGGAACTGGCACAGTTATATAACCCTGGGAGTTGTCCATATTAACCTGATGAAGCACTGAGGTTGTGCAGTACAGAACTGAATGGGGTTTGAAGGGGATTCAGATGAATAGGGTTAAGGACCAACTGATTGATAATGAACAACCATTACAAAAGAGCTGGGCTCGTTTGCATCCATGTTTTTAATGTCATCTCATCTCACCGATGGGACAGGACAAAATATTTAATTAATCAATCAATCTTTATTTTATATAGGGCCTTTCATAGTGGACTACCATCATAAAGCGCGTTACAAGATGCAGTAACAACAAGAAAATCCATAATACTTCAAATACAGAGAAATGTATAATACATGATATACAGTAAAAAAAAAAAAAAAACAATGTATAATACATTGGAAAGTGAATAATACATGATAATAGCATAATACATGAAATAGTACATGAAATACAGTGGAAAGTGCATAATACATGATAATAGCATAATACATGAAATAGTACATTAATTACAGTGGAAAGTGCATAATACATGATAATAGCATAATACATGAAATAGTACATTAAATACAGAGGAAAGTGCATAATATATGATGGTAAAATAATGTGTGAAGTAGTAGCAACACAGCAGCTAACAGCAGATATCAATCTTCAAGAGCATAGAAAGCAAAAGAGAACAGGTGGGTCTTGAGAGTTGATTTAAAGCGAGCGACGGTGGGAGCATCATGCACCAAAGCTGGGAGAGCGTTCCAAAGAGTCGGAGCAATGAAACTAAATAAACGTTGTCCAAGTTTTGCTTGCGGATAACAATCAGGCCAGAGAAATAAACAGCAATGCTGTGGACAGATTTAAGTAAGATTGCCCACAAGCGGAGAGATTCCCTGGTTTTAAGATTGTTGCCAACCCTCAGTGAATCATAAATTAAATAAATAAAGAACTGATTAATCTGTATTTAACCATAATCTCCACAGATGAGTGCATCTCTCTGGGTGTGTGAGAGGGAGCTTTCAGAAGACTAAAACAGAGAAAAGTGCTAAAAATAAATAAATAAAAAGAACAGATTTTTTTTTCTTGCTAATTAATGTTCAACATTTGTATTCAATATAGTTATCCTACTAAAGCTGGATTTCTATCAGCACAGCATTAAAATAAAAATGCACAGTTAAAGTTAAATAGACAGATTTTGACAATACAGTTTGCTTCACGTGTTTTTTTTCTTAGAATTATAGAAATTCAACAAAAAAAAAACGTATCTTTTAGGGGCATCCTTTTAAAGCTGGAGCAATTTGCATGTTTTTTAATTGTATTTTCTATCACAATACAATGGTACTATCAAATACTATAATGGATTATTATCAATAGAATGGGTCTCACTGTTTGGCTTTTATTTCATAGCCGTGAAACTGCACAGAACTCAATAAAGAAGAATCTGATTGCATTAGTGCGGAGATGCAGGCTGATCCACTTTCTGCAGAGAAGACTCTATCTCTGCCACTGTGCATTGAATCTTAATGCGCTGGTAGACAGCACTGCACTTGCGAACCTGACAACAGTCACCTCCTTTCTTGCTTTCTTTATGTCTCAGTGCCATCATTCCAGTTTTCACCGTGATCAGAGGCATTTAAGATACGTTGAAGCCTGACTGGGATTGGATGTGGGGATCATTGTCCTACCCGTTTCATTTCTGTCTTTCTTCTGTTTCTGGATTCTGCTAATCCCTACAATGCCCCAAATATGTGTAGAACAGAAACCCTTACTTACACCATCACACTGTCTACAGTAGGGTGAGGTGGGACAGTCTTCCACTGTGGCTTATAGCTTCAAACCTGGTGCAGGGCTACCTGCTGTCGGTACAGGACTGCTGGCTCATGCTTTGTGCAGGTATATGTAATGTATATGTAAGGTCCACAAACCCAAAGTGAGCCCTGCAAAACACGCTGTGTGCGTGTAATGAAAACATTAAATGATGTCAATAAACCCAAAGCGTGAACTGCAAATATCTACAGCTATTTCAGATATAGGCTACCTGTTCTTTCCTGAAGTCACTATAATAGTCAAAATAATTAATTTCATTTTTCAACTCAAAATTAGCGGTTTACATTTTCCCGTTAGGCAGCACTATTAACAGATTTATAAGAGCCTGATCTGAGCCGAAGAAAGGGAATACTGCATATCTTTAAGACAAGCCCTTGTTAAACACCCCTCTCCCTGCCCTTTGCCTCTATGTGTAAAGCTATGGGGTGTTAGTGAGTACTAAGAGTAGCTGGCTGTTATCGTTTACCAGCTACAGGCTTATCATTAGCATATTAGCTAATCACAATCTTAATCTCCTCAAGGCACAAGAAGAGCTGAACATCACGGTCTACGCATATCTCTCAGCAGCACAGTACATAATAACATTGAGCAAAATGCTGGCAAACAAAAATTCAAGAAGACCATTTTCAACTATAATAAAAATAATAAAAATAACTTCCAGGCAATGGATTTTGTGTTACACACACTGGGAGTGTGCTGCTTCTGCAGACACATATTGTCAGTTTGTTGCTTTCAACACTCAGCAGTACTGGGATCGTTTCCAGTGCAGAATGTCACTTTACTCTGAGTTAGGAAGAAACCATGCACAGCGTTTTCCATGTAATTATTACCTTGAGCTCAATGGAGAGCAAAAAGGGCTGTAGTTTAGACCTAGCCTCATGTAAGAAGCATGGTGTCCTGCCTGGAGCATGAGCTTTTAAATAAAAGACTTCTTTTTCAGATTGTCACATCGACTAATCAGAGGAAAAAGGCTTCCTGAGCAGATAAAGGCAGTGGAAACCTGGCTCCTGTTGTCCTGTTTTATAAGATTGTATGAAGCAGGCGTATGATTCTTCACTATCATAGTAGCAACTGGTACAGTCACTGCACTCAAACAATATCAGGAGATCAGTTTGTAACAATGACAAGGTGAGATTGTGAAAGGGATGCACGCAGACTGCAGGGGAGTCATTGAGAAAATTACAATTACTAACCCACAAGCCAGCCATGTCCTCTGTGTTATTGTCAATAATGAAAGACTGTTCATAGCTCTTCAATGCATATACCATCCAGTCATTTGCATTACAAAGTTGCATGTTCCTGTACAGGTGTTCGGTGCACAACCCAGGTCCTAATACAGTTCTAGTTTGCATGCCCTCATTTTGCAGTAGCCCCTATTAGCTTTGGAATACATTCAAAAGCATATAAATGATCTTTGGTTTATGCAATGCATGTGACTCAGTAGAGAATGAATCCACAAAACATTGCGATATCTTATTAGCCCCTCCATTCCTAAGGGTCTTCTTAAGGATCAATAATAATTATTTCAATTCTGTCTCACCTATTTTGAATAGATCTATGCAAACCCACACTACAAGCGTATTGGTAGGGTTAGGGTTAGATTCAAGTTTTCGTTTTCTCTCTTACTTGGACAACAGTTTGCAATAGTGAGAAATTCACAAGCTACAGCCAGGCATGTATATTTTTGGTCTTTTGCAAATAAACCAAATTATTTGTTTTATTTAAACATGAAATTGTTTTTGTGCCTACAGTGTAACTGGTGAACTAGATGCACCCAAGTCATTATTCTTGACATTTGAGTGGTTGCAGATTGTATAAATCATGCAATCATTCTTGCTCAGTGAGATTCCTATAAGCAGTGTTTGAAAACAAATGTAGACATCACAATCTGTCCATTCCGAACAACAGAAGCATGTGCTGGCTTCACATTACAAACACTGGCATGCTTTCTGGAGTAACTTGCTTTGTTTGGGACAGAAGCAGGTAATGAAGTCAATGGGCACTGTTTCCTAAGTTTGCTAACATTTCTGAAAAATCTGAAAAATGTTCACGCAAGTACAAAGTGTGGTTCTACACTGAACAAAAATATAAACGCAACATGTAATGTGTTGGTCCCCTGTTTCATGAGCTGAAATAAAAGAAAAATCCCAGAAATTTTTCATACACACAAAAAGCTTATTTCTCTCAAATTTACCTTTTTTCAAATTCTACAAATTCTACCTTTTTTTAAGGTATCTGTGGCCAACAGATGCATATCTGTATTCCCAGTCATGTGAAATCCATAGATTAGGGCCTAATGAATTTATTTCAATTGACTTATTTCCTTATATGAACTGTAACAGTAAAATCTTTGAAATTGTTGGATGTTGCCTTTATATTTTTGTTCAGTGTGCTTCTGTTCATCCAGTAAAACATAATAACAGCAAGTGGTTCTGCAAAAACTGCTTATTCGAACAGCTCACCACAGAAATCAGGTGCTGGCGATCATTGGTGTTGATCGGGTGAATTTTCCATTCCAAGTGAAGAAACAGCTGCTTGATTCGTGTGAATTGCTTTTTTTTTTTTTTTGGACTCCGTGGAGAGCAGCAATCCACACAAAACAAGTAGCTGTTTCTTCACTTGGAATGGAAAATTCACCCGATCAACACCAATGACCCTCACCTGTGCAGAGCGTGATCTGAATAATCGAATGACTGGTTGGTGCAGCTCTGATAATATGAAACAAATCCTAACACAATATAAATTATAGAAAAAGAAAGAGAAAGCATAACCAAGTTTTGTACTGCGGTGCCCAGGATAGAACACAAACTAGCATCTGATTCCTAGCAGGGAAGCAGAGACAGAACAGTTCACGTCTGAAGCCAATTACACTCAATATTTGTTTTGGACTCTTAATTACTCAGCAGTTGTGCATGGTGTGTGGTAATGAGTTATGAATATGTATAACAGCCTATTTCAATGTAACCTGCCCACATATAAACGGCTCATTTGCACAGACACAGCATCCTATCCTTGTTTCTCTATTTAAAGAACACTAAAGGAGCGTAAACGACTCCTACATCATATACAAAGGCAATATACAGTAACCCTGCTTCATCGTCAGCTCAACTACTTATCTAATAGACCCCTGTATGTGTTACAGAACACCTGTAGTTTTACAGTATTCTTGCACCTGGGAATTGCTGCTACTTTGTAAGTCCTTGGTCTTGTCATCAACAAGGACAAGTAGCGCTTTTAAGTGTTTCTAACTACAGTGTAATTACCCTTGTCTATACAATATGAAAGTCCTTTCTGTGACTGCCTTGGGATTTCATGGCGGTCTTGGCTTGCTGCAGAGCACTGTAGATCACTCATGCAATTGTTCCAAATTCCAAAAAATAAAATGAAAAAAGCGTTAGAGCTAAGGATAACATGTCATAAAAGAAACCCAGATTTAGAACAGTGCATTGTCAAATGAGAAATCTATAAAACACTACCATTGTATATGCAGTATATAGAGAGAAGAGGAATATAGGGTTTCAACTCGTCTTTCCAACATGCTGACCCCATTTCTCTCACTCTCACATTGGAAATAATAGATCCTCACAGCTGCACTAAAACAGTGAGCCATTAGAAGCTGCTGCCCCAGGCTGCTGATCAGAGCTGTCACACGTTGTAATGCAAGAGCAATTACCTTCTTATTTGAAGGACCTCATTATAATTAAGATATTAAATTACAGGCTTTGATTCAAGGGCTCTGTTATCTTAACAGTGCTTGATGCATCACCTAATGCTGGCCATTAGATAAGAACTATCTTGCATATGGGTAGGCACAATCTTGGACCTTACTGCTGTAGTTAGGTAGTCCCCCTGTCGTGCTGATTCAAGAGGAAGGACACTGAGGGGAGACGGGGGACGGGGACTGGGATGACTCAAGCGAGTGTCTCTGGGTATATGGCCTTAGACAAGCTGGTGCAGGGCTGAGACAGCCTATCCAGATTTAATTCTGGCAGTTTTGGGTTAGCAGTGTCCTCCAGATTGCGTGCACTGCAAAAATAATTGGTACTAGAGTTTGTTTCTCCAACCTGCTGAAAGCGTTCCAATAAAGCAGGCCTTCAGCTACAATACATTCTCCTAATGATACCTTTGGATAGAGAGACCCATCCCGAATGAACTGATAATAGAATCAGGTATCACAAAAAGTGGGTCTGTTTTTAGAGCTAGCACTGCTAGTTTGTGTGACTTGCTGACCCCTCTTGGTGAGATGAGGTAATATAGTAGATGATTTTGTAAAGCAGTTAAGATGCTGGTCTGGGAAATGCCAGCTCGTAGACTGAAAACCAGTATCCTCCAGCTTGTTACACTTGATTTCAGAGCCCCCCCCCCAAAAAAAAAAACAACCTGATCACATTAAAAAGGAGTGACATGCACCTGTTCATGCATCATTAAAGATTTCCAGATTGCCCAGCTCCCTGCAGAGCCCAGGCATCTTAACCCAGATCCACAATTACACATGAACAGGTGTGCAGTGCTGCATCGTTATCACTGTCAAGCTCACACTGCTACAGCTGGCGCAGCACTTCTCTAATGTATTTGATCCAAGGTATGCTAGGTATGGTAAAGCAGGGTGGAAGGCCAGGTTAACAAACCTGTTTAATGCATTGTGAAGGTATGGGGAAAAAACCTCTAATCTACAGTATTTAAATATACTGTATAACTCTTATGACTGGTTTAACTGGTTGGTTAGCCTTCTAAGTTCTCCTGTTAGTCACTGTGGTAAACTGGGGGAAGGGTGTGTGCAGAGCAGAGGCGTTGCACATGGGTGCACATGTGTGTGGTTGTCTGGTGATGGAAATGGTGTTTAATTGTTTGAGTGACTGAGGTATGGTTGGAAAAGTGTGGAATGTGGGCAGAAGGAAATTGAATGATTAATTGTCAATCTACCCCTGGCCACATCCTATAAAAGGAACAAAGGAAGGAATGTTTGGGGGTTGTGTAGGTGAGTGCTTGGAGCAGAGACAATAGAGTAAGGTACTGTGATAGCGAGGCTTGGGTACGGTTTTGTTTATTTGGAAGAATTCAGTGTGTATGGTATTTTTATTTAAACTGTTATTTTGTTTCTGTGTTTTTGAAAGTGCTGAACTACAAGTCCTCTGTTATTTTACTCCATTGTCTATCTTGGCTGCAAGCCACTTTACCAGTCGCACATACCAAGATGGCGAGTTCAAAGAGCCCACTCTGCACTTTCCTTTTCTAATACGTTTTGAAAGCACAACTGGCACAGGCTTTGTATTGAAAGATATCTGTACCAGTGACTCTCAGCGGATGACATCTAGAGCTGAGCTGACTCACGCTGGCAAACCCCTGCAAGGCTCAACAGCACTTCCTGCTGCACCCGTTGATTCTGGGAGACTATGTCTGGCATTGATACAAATCTGTTACATAAAGAGAGCGAAGCTGACCTGGTGGGAAACAGAACACATGAAGACAAATGTCATCAGATCCCAAGCTAAGAGGGACAGGCTCCTGCTTTAAAGCCAGCCACAGAGTTGTACTAGTTTCCAAAGGTGCCGCTTCCAAATTGTGCTACGTAATTGTGTGTGTAATGTAATATATATACACACACACAGGCAGTCATTTGATTTACATGGAAACTGTTTGTGAAAGGGTTTGATGCCCTCATTTAAGTGGTAAAAACTAGACTGGTTTGTCCACAGTGGTAAAACAAATCAGGAAAGCTATGTATGTGAGGTTTCAACTTTCATATTATCCATGTGCAATTGCAGTAAGTGTACATTCAATCATGAACTGAAGAGAAAAATATTAGTTTCAAGTCAAAGTCTTAAGCAAAGGAGTGACAAAGCTGAATGAATCTGCAAGTTTCAGCATAATTCACAGCTGCAGCGTGTTTTGGTGTGCTGTTCGTTCTGTTTACCATCAGCAGGGAGTCCTTGAGGCCTCTCCCTTGTGTCTGTGATGCAGTGAACACAAGCACACAACAGGTGGTAAAGGGGGGGCTCATTTTCCAGTTTCAGTTTTACTAATCAATTGAAACCTGCTCTCAGATGGTTTGCTGGTTTTAGAGAACCGGCCAGTAAGCTTGAATAGCAACATATTATTATTAATAGAGTTCTACTGTAGAAACAAAGACAATCGCAGACTTCCGTTATATATTTTTTGCTTTTTTCAAATTTACACATTTTATTTAAATAAGAATACAAATAATAAAAACTCTATTTTAGTTGGTCTTTAATGTCGATCAAGTAAAACACACTGCAGGTTCCGTTTAGCTTTTTCTCCCCAGTTATCATACACGTTTCAGACTAAACACCCACAACCACACTAAAGCTCAGCATGAGGAAACATGTTTCTACATTAATATAGATAGAGGTGTGTGTTTGAGACAGTTCAGGCTTCTCAACTCACATTTGCATTCTGGAACGTTTTATCTCTCCGGTACCTTCCACAGCAAGACTACACCTACCATAATTCTGTACTCTGTGATCAAATAGACATTATAGTGTAGGATTTTTAGACTTGACCCTTTATTGATCATGTGATCTATAAATCACTTAAAAACCAAGTACATTTAATACTTATCTTCTTAATCTAAATGAATTCTACAAACCGGTTATTCAAAAAAAATAAATAAATAAAAATCAGTCTAACTGGTTACATATATTATATTTAAAAGATACACTGTTCATTAAAGTTTAAACTTATTCTGAATTGACTGAATCAATAAAACGGAACTGGTGTGTATGCAAAGCATTAGTTACAGTGGTTATAAATACGACCAGCGTGCAGAATATGAAACAGAAGTCCTAAAAAAACAGAAGATTGCTGGGGCACACTGGGCAGAAAAAAAGACAATTACAAGAGGTAAGAAGACTGTTCTTGCTCTTCATCAATGTGTATCACCTCACATTACAGAAGTAATCACTGATAATTCTTATTTGGTGCAGCTTTAGATGATCTGACAGTTAGATCCTTTATCCAACGTGCTGGGGGTAGAGATTCTGGGGCCGAGGAGGGGTGCTGCAGAGCAGTTTCTGTAGATGACCCTGAAAGTAAGTGTAGCAAGCACAGTACGCTCAGTTAGAGTGAGTACTATCAGCTAAACCCTCACTGAGTTTTGGCTGTGGTGCTCCAGCCCTCAGTCGTCGGGAATGGGCGTATTGCAGTTCCCGTGGTAGATCTTGACGGGACCCTGGCAGTGGTAGTACAGCTGGAAGACGTTCCCATACCCGTGGTCCTTCCACCAGGTGCAGAGCTGCCGGTTCCACACGCAGTCCAGCACATGGAAAAGAGAGGGGTGCTCCATGCTGATCATGGTGAAGAAGTCCTGGTCGCCGAGGTGCCCTTGGAAGCGGTACTTGTCCGCCAGCCGGCCCACGCTCCGGGGCTCCAGCAGCTGGTTGTATGGTTCTGAGCGCCGCATGGCCTCAAGGTCGAGGAGCATGACCCCGCTGTTGAACCCAGGATTGCCATCTGGGGGAGGGTCACCCACTTTGGAATCAGGGTTCTCCCTGCGGTACGCCCAGAAGGTGTGCCTAGAAAGCAGGAGGAGAAACAGATTTCATCCAGCAGGCCACTGCGCTCGTTCAGCATATCAGGGAATGATACTGTGCTCTACTTATATACTTATACATTCCCATGCACTGCAGACTCTGGAGTTTTCTGGTTCTACTTTCCTATCCTAACAGACAGAGTCTGCAATGAGAGGAAAGGGATTAGGACATTGAAGAAAACACAGATGCAATGTTACAAAGAGGTATTTTACTTTTGCTTTATAGCCAAGGAAAGAGAACACAAGTGCAGTATGCAGGTGTATCCAGGAAAGGAAAGCTGGACGCTGGCTAGCACACAACAGGAACCCGCCACTCAAACCTGGTTACAAGCTCAACTTGAATAAAGAAGATACCATTCAGAACAAAAACGCACTGGAACTTTTTTGTCTTTTTGGAAGGCATATTTAGTGCTAAAGAGGTGTTTCACAAAGTGGGGACGTCCCCACAACGTGTTTTTTTTCAGGAGTTACTATCTTTGTGGGGACATTTTCTCACATTTTGTCTGCACATTGATAATACCTGCCCACACACACTTTGCATAGTTGTGATGAGGCCTACAGAGACTCCTTTAATCTCTTATGACATCAATTAGTGAGCCTTATCTCCACTATAAAATTCCACAAGGGCAACGCGGTCAGAACCAACAACTAAACACTTTCCTTTCGAGATCCACCGGGGAAAAAAGCCTAAATTAAAAGAAATTCAAGTTTTCACGGAGACCTGAAAGGTACTTGTTTTGGCTTCCACCCATCTCCCAGCAGGGCTGGTAGGGACAAGCTGTGTTTTCTGGTTGGAAATGTTATTGAGGAGGCTTTTTGTACACAAAACTACAACCTTGGTTTGCTTCCAAGCTTCCTTACTGCAGTCTCATGATTGTTATTATGGATTTAACAAAATGTACAAAATTGTAACTAAATGGAGGGGGGCCGGCAGTCAGTTTAGATCTTACAATATATACACACACAACACTTTCTTTAAAATATATATATAGAACATACGTTTTTGGTTAAGAATTACGGCTGCTAATTTTAGCTGGGTTGTTAATGTCCCTCGGAAAGGAAACATCTGGGTTACAGTGTCCGAATCCTGGAGGCTGAGAGAAAAGAAAACTGGAAATGTACTTTGCAACTGTGATTGGTTACTACAGCGATACGGTGTTGTAAAAAAAAAAAAAAAAAAAAAAAAAGAAAAAAAAAAAAAATCTGTTGTCCCTCTCAAGCCTGCAGCATACGCATGGTCACATTTTCATAAAATGTTAAAATGTCCCCAGAATAATTTCCTAAAGTTAATACACATGTTTTTTTTTCCTCTCTCTCATCAAAAGGCATATTTCGCTCTAATCAGCCTGTTCTTTCATCTGAAGCTTTCTGGAACAGAACACAAAATTGGTTTGAAAATTAGGTGAATTATCCGACTGTATATGAGAAACAGGAGAAAAAATCAAACCTTGTCCTCAAAAGGACTGCAAACCACCTAATCTCTTGAAGAGGGCTGTATACTGCTTATATGTGGTTCCTGGCACATGCAGTGTGGACAGCTAGATCCATCTATACTGTACCACAGGGAAACTGGTTTAAACTTCTTTTTTACTGTATCTCTGAACTGAAAGCTAAACAGGTTTGTGCCTGTCCAGCGCCCGGCTGTGCTGCAGGGGTGATAAGATTGTG
The DNA here is from genome assembly GCF_017654505.1 of Polyodon spathula. Classification (NCBI taxonomy): domain Eukaryota; kingdom Metazoa; phylum Chordata; class Actinopteri; order Acipenseriformes; family Polyodontidae; genus Polyodon; species Polyodon spathula. The sequence continues at coordinate 37,574,385 of NC_054547.1, read as the reverse complement.
GAAGCTGGTTCACCTCACACTGCTGCACAATAGGAGTTATGTTTCCTGTGCTGCGCTGGGCTGGGCTGGGCTGTGCACTGTAGGTAGGGAGTGGTGTAGGTAGCTTAGTACTGGTGGCACTGTGTCTTCTTTGGGACAGAACTCAGAGAACATGATTATATCAACATCAAAAAAACCAAACCTTTCCCTTGCTATTGGATAAAGCTGAGGACAGGGGCCAGGAGCGAGACAGCAGCACAATCACAACCCAGGACAAATGGCTTAACAACATCCTTGTACTTCATTTCTAACCATGAAAGCAGCCACAGTTAGCAGGATGTCAACTGGCAATGTCAGGAGTATTCTCTGCTGGGCCATCGTCAGCAAAACAACATTCCCTCTCCTGGTATGTGACACTTCATAGTAACGCGAGACACAGGCCCGTGCTAACTCCTGCCAACTTAACTCCTTCCAAAGCAAACATGCACTTTACAGCACTGCGATTGCAGCTACAGGCTGTCTGCAGCTCCTCACAATATCACAGGATATGCAGTGAACACACATGGAATTGCAGGGCACACTGTGCAGCTTTTTGTTCTAAATAATCAGCATACAGTACAGACACAACACATCCAAACGACGCCTTGCTATGTAGCTCACAGGAAGTCCACGCTTGCCTCTTCATTTTGCAAAAGCCAGTAACACTGAAAAGCAAACCCCTGTACCCTTCTCTAAACAGACTGTCTGCTGCTGTACATGCAGATGAATCAAATCATTTTGCCCGACTGTGATGCAAAAAAGCATCCAGTGCATCTTAATTACATGCGCTTGTTCCAAGCCACACAGGAATCCCATTAGCACAAGGGTTTCTTAAAGCTGCCGTACCCCACAATCAGGTTTCATTTTACAAATATCATTCATTGGTGCCCATTTACTATATGTTTCCTTCCTTCTCCATTGCTTTGTTGACAGTAGTTTGTCTACATTCCCCAACATTCGTTTTCACTCCCTCCTCCATGTGGCTAGTAGATTGTCACTGTATCAAATATTCACTAATACCAAATACCAGCTCTCCCAGTCATGTGCCTTTTATCTTCAGTGTTGCTCAAATAAATAAACTGCTGTAAGCTGACATATTTAGGTCAGAGCACAAAGTACAAGTGTGTATAGTAAGCATGCTTATTGAGGGACTGGCACAGTGACAGGTCACATGATGTAGCAGTAATCCTCTGGACGAGGAGAGTTCGGATTCACAGGCAGCTTCAGTACTGAAAAGTTCTCTCGTATGCCAAAGGCACCGGTACGTCAGAAGTTCAGGATGTCATACAGGACTGTGTTTGGTTCAGTTCTTTTATGCACTAACAGTATGTCTGGGTTGAATTTTATTTTATTCCCCCCCAGCCCTTGAATTGATATGTATGACGGCACAAAATATTCAGCGAACTGGACCGAAAATTCTATTCAAATGAATTAATTTATCAGGGACATAAAACCATTCTGTAACATAAAACTCATCTCTTCGGGGGGGGGGGGGGGGGTAATTTAGTAATCTAAATTACAAATGAGATGAGACAGAGATAGTTCAATTTGTTTTTACTAATTTCTCCCACTGAATTATTCATCATTTGATATTTCACCCTCATGAATATTCAGGAAGCTCTTTTTAAAGCAAATTCTCAATTTTGTCTTTAATCTGTTTTTAAAATGATTATTACTATTACATAACAAGGACACGTCTCCCCTCCCCCCCAAGCTTGTGAGTTGACAGCACTGATATAATATTCAGATAACTGCATGAGAAGACATCATTTTAACTTCACAACACAAGAATATATTCCCAAGTTACAGTGGCTCTCAAAAGTATTTACCCCCCTTGGACTTTTCCACATTTTATTGTGTTGCAACATGGGATCAAAATGGATCCATAATGTCAAAGTGAAAAATAAAATCTACAAATTGTTCTAAATTAATTACAAATATAAAACAGAAAATAACTGATTGCATAAGTATTCACCCTTTTGCTATGACACACCTAAATAAGCTCTGGTGTAACCAATTGTCTTTAGAAGTCACATAATTAGTTGAGTGGAGTCCACCTGTGTGCAATGAAGGTGTTTCACATGATTTCAGGTTAAATACACCTGTCTCTGGGAGGTCCCACAGTTGGTTAGTACATCTCCTAACAAAAACTACATCATGAAGACGAAGGAACATTCAACATTTCCAAGGCATTGAATATCCCCAGGAGCATAGTAAAGTCCATTATTAAGAAATCTAAAGAATATGGCACAACTGTGAATCTGTCTAGAACAGGCCGTCCTCAAAAACTGAGTATCCGCGTGAGAAGGGCACTAGTCAGGGAGGCCACCAAGAGACCTATGGCAACTCTAAAGGAGTTACATTCTTCCATGGCTGAGCTGGCAACAATAGCCTGGGTGCTTCACAAAACTGGCCTTTATGGGAGAATGGCAATAAGAAAGCCATTGTTGAAAAAAACACACATCAAATCTCGGTTACAGTTTGCCAGAAGACATGTGGGAGACTCTTAGATAAAGTGGAAGAAGATTCTATGGTCTGATGAGATCAAAATAGAGCTTTTTGGCCTCAACGCTAAGCTCTATGTTTGGCGCAAGCCTAACACTGCATATCATCCTGAGAACACCATCCCTACCGTGAAGCATGGTGGTGGCAGCATCATGCTATGGGGATGCTTCTCTGCGTCAGGGTCTGGAAAGCTTGTGAAGATAGAGGGCAAAATGGATGCAGCAAAGTCCAGAGAAATCCTGGAGGAAAACCTGCAGGAAAGTCTGCAAGAGACCTGGGACTTGGGAGAAGATTCATCTTCCAGCAGGACAATGACCCCAAACATACAGCCAAAGCCACACTGGAGTGGCTTAAAAACAAAAAGGTCAATGTCCTGGAGTGGCCCAATCAAAGCCTGGACCTCAATCCAATTGAGAATATGTGGAAAGAGTTGAAAATTGCTGTTCACCAAAGGTCCCCATCCAATTTGACGGAGCTTGAGCAATTTTACAAAGAAGAATGGGCAAAAAATGCAGTGTCCAGATGTGCAAAGCTGGTAGAGACTTATCCAAATAGACTCATGGCTGTAATTGCTGCCAAAGGTGCCTCTACCAAATATTGACTCAAGGGGGTGAATACTTATGCAATCAATTATTTTCTGTTTTGTATTTGCAATTAATTTAGAACAATTTGTAGATTTTATTTTTCACTTTGACATTATGGACTTTTTTTTTGTTGATCAGTGGCAAAAACTCCTCATTAAATCCATCTTGATTCCAACGTGGAATTGAAATGTGGAAAAGTCCAAAGGGGGGGTGAATGCTTTTGAGAGCCACTGTATGTGTGTCTGGGTAATACTGATGTGGAATTCAATTTCTCTTTAAAAATTAAAAGACTTGAGTAAACTGGGAGTTGCACAGATAAATGATGGTTTAAAAGAACCAATGCTTGAAATAAACATTACTAGAGTATTTTTCTTACTCCTAGATGTCGCATCCTAATATATATTGTTACAGTACACCTTTGCCAGTCAATTCATGGAACCCATACAGTTCATCATTTGCAAACTATACAAGTCTCGTCTATCAGACAGAAAAGGTGCTGGATCTGGAATCCAGCCCAAATGAACTCCAACATGTTTGCCAATGGCTATGACTCTCATTGCGTGTGCCTCACCATGTTCTGCACTTTACTATACTGTTCCTGTGTCTACCTGCACTGCATCTGCCAAGGTCATCCACAGCAACAAAGCAAACCTCCACAAAGTGCCATGCAGTGCCAGTGGAAAATCTGTGTCAGAGGAGGAGGGCAGTGTGTGCCGCGGCCTTCCGCTCCATCGCTCTGCACAGCAGAGACATCTGCCACCCTTCCCTCACACTGTCCCCTCTCCCTGAGCCCAGCTGTCATCGTGACCCACTAGCACGCAGGGAAACTGGTCTATTACAGCACAGCTCCAACGTCAAGAGTGAATGCCCTGGTTTAAACCCCCTGAGGAGATCCAGCAGCACTCCGATAAGCATCACTTCCTGCCTGCTCTGTCCCGTGGCTCAAACAAAAACTTTATGAGTGGGCAAAACAAAGGCACACGTTCCCTAGGTTACTGTGGAAACACGTAAAGGTTCCATCCTCTCTTAGTGTACAGCCTACCCAAGGGAAAAGGGATGCCAGAGAGCCAGTCTGGACCCACCCTATTTTTAAAAAAGAATTCCCTAGTTTGTCTCGTTTCAATTAAAGGCCTTTTAAAAGGGACACATTAATACAAAAAGTGATGATACACCACAGTTTCGGGTTTAACTGCATTTCCAAACTTTAAAAGACAGTTTCAGCAAATGACTTTTCAATAACATTAGTTGACTATAATGAGATCTTCATTATTGGATATGTTTCAGTAATATTCAATAGTGCACCGAGTTCAGAGAGCGGATTCTATTTAATTTACTACTCAGATCAATTCAAATAATTGTACACACATGCCAGATAATCCAGCTTCCAGCATAATGGTTCATTGTGTGGCACCACAGGATAAAATCAATATTTTTCAGTGCCGCTGTACTGTACCTGCTTTGTAGTTCTTTAAAAGATCGCCACAGGATTTTTTTATGTCTGTAAAGCACAAAGTACTGTGCACCCTACCTAGCAGCAGGCTGGGCATGCCACAAAAAAAAGCACCAAAAAGCATGGGATCTGTGCACTTAATGTCTTCGCTCCTTCAGCTTTCACAACTGCCTGCTGTTTTACTGCGTCTGGCTGTCAAATTTTCAGAAGTGAACCTGTCCATCAGAGTGTACTAGAACACTCAATATTACTAGTTGCGGTTTTTTGTTGTTATTTTTAAAATGCGACATTTCTCCTGGGCAACAATGCTCTACTTGCCTTTTCTAGTCTACATTTCCAAATAAAAAATAAATAAAACATATACCCAGAGCTGAATTTATGCATGCAGTCTTCTGTGTGCCTTTAGATTAAAGTTCGGTGACTTAGCAAGTTGTATTTCATTAGCTTGAGTAACAACAGAAGCACTTTTGCATACAGTGAATATTTACCAATTCAAACACAGTTAAACCTGGCAAAACATTTAAGATGATAAAACCGTAGAAGGAAGGGACCAGCAGAGAGCATCCACATGACTGATTCCCATTAGGGTTCATGCTGTCCTTTTAAGGTACTACAGTTTATAAAGTTACACCCGCCAGGTTTGGCGTGGAGTGCTCCGTCCCACCAAAAACATTACAGAAGACGGAGGAATATTGCAAAACAAAGGGGAATCCATCACAGTTACTGCTGTCTTCGAAGCCCAGCTGCTCCCTATGAAGCACATCATCCAGAAGCCAAAGCAGATGTTGCCAGACACTTAAGGACTCCTGGTTTCTGCTAAAACATAAAAGAAAACCTCTTCAAGTGTTTGAAAAATTCTCATGCAGGCTCAAACCTCGGTCAGCTGTTGCATCAAATGACGCACAACATCTCCAGTAAGTCTGCAAGAAGAATCTAGAGTTACTGTACAAGACTTAACATGGGACTGCTGCCAGCAGCCAGCTACATCATTGAGAAACCAGAAAACAATTCTGCACATTTCTGAGGGATAAAAACAATAGTGCGTTTCAAAACAAGTTGGTGTCATTTGATTGATTTATACAAGACCCGAGACAAACATCTCCTTATTAGGGAGGTCAGTACAAGACAGAAGTGTAGAAAAGACAGAAAAAAAAACAATTTAGATCAGAAACTAAGGTCACAGACACAAAATCAATATAAACTCTAGATATGATTTAAACCTAAGATACGAGAACAGTCGCAGGTAGGATTACATCAGGAATCTGCCCTGGTATTTGTAGCCCATTAAATTCAGAACACAGCTGCTTTGGGAATCAAGACTCTCTCAGATCCTGCATCTTAGGATAAGCACCATGGTTACAGTACATTAAATCAATCTTGGTGCACAAACACATTTCCGTCTTTGCAAGGCTTGTGGTATAAAGAAAAACTGTCTGGAATGAAGCAAGAACAATTTCTCCAACTGAAAAAAATAAGGTGCAATAAAAAGTAGTAAAACGTGTAGGAAAGGATACTTCACAGTGGGACAAAGCATAGTAAAACCAACAAGTATAGTTTAGATAATAGAGCTTTTCAACAGTATGTCCTGCTTATATTTACTGTGTTGAAGTGCATTGTTGTTTCTACACAAGGCTTTGATGTTGATGTCACTTCTTTAACAGAGCTGGTTTGGCACCAGTAATCAATACTGCACCCCCTCATCCTCTGAGATGCAAAAGATTGGAAACAGCATAAAGGTATCATTCCAACAAATACCCAAGCAGGGCAAGGTGAGAATGGGTCAGCACTCTCTCTAGCTTTATTCTTCACACATTGCAGCCTTGTCTTTACTTGAGCTGCAATTGGACAGCGAGGCGGCACGAGCTCGTCCCTTTGAGAACAATGCCAGGAAGCACCTCTCCGGCAGGGGATTCCCTGGGCTGGGCGACGCTGCATTGTGCTGAAGGAAAGCAGAGTTCAGTGGAAGCTGCTCATCTCAGTGATTCGGTTTCATGTCTATCTGCAGACTCTCTGGAGAAATGCAGCTCCTGGTGTCTCCTATTCATTCTTTTTATCCAAGAATGACACCATAATGGAGTTATAATAGCAACTGCCAGGGCGTAGATTCTGAATCCCTATGCCGTCTATATAAAACAATCCAGCTACATCTTGCACAAAGTGGCTTCTGTGGTTTTCAAGCAGATTAACATATTTGGTTGCACATTTGAATGAATAGATATTGATTCAATTACTTATTATTATTTTTAAATGGAAAAATCTGCCCCATTAAACCAGTTCCATAAAAACTGTTTACAAACCACCCTCTGTAGCACAAGAGGATTTAGTATACCTGAACGTTTTCGTTTCCAATATAAAATTTAGTAACAGATATTCGGATTACTCAGATATGTTTGTCAGACTCAAATGTCCTAACTATTCCCTGTGGCACACACAGTTTCTGCTTTAATGAAAACCTGCTGGATTTCAACACAGAGCAGAGTTCTGCACTCAATTAATTTACTATGACGATTACCCCAGGATGAATACTCCTGGGACACTGAAGTACTTTCCACTGTACAGCGCCTGGCCAGAAAGGCATCAGCTCCAGTTACAGTACATTTAATTCATGATCTTGCTGTGTACACACAATGTAATCAAACAGCAAAAATTACACAGAAAGCTGTACTGTATTGTCATTGTAAGGCTGAACACAAATTGGCTCTTACTTATAGCTCCCGACTACAGCGTTACAAAGGGGGAGAACTGAAACAACAACAACAACGTAGGTGGTAGTAACAGGAATCCCCCATCACAGTGTCTCGGTCCTGGGTCACTGCTAGCGCGTCTCACACAGAGTCTCGGTCCTGGGTCACTGCTAGCGCGTCTCACACAGAGTCTCGGTCCTGGGTCACTGCTAGCGCGTCTCACACAGAGTCTCGGTCCTGGGTCACTGCTAGCGCGTCTCACACAGAGTCTCGGTCCTGGGTCACTGCTAGCGCGTCTCACACAGAGTCTCGGTCCTGGGTCACTGCTAGCGCGTCTCACACAGAGTCTCGGTCCTGGGTCACTGCTAGCGCGTCTCACACAGAGTCTCGGTCCTGGGTCACTGCTAGAGCGTCTCACACAGAGTCTCGGTCCTGGGTCACTGCTAGCGCGTCTCACACAGAGTCGCGAGTCTCGGTCCTGGGTCACTGCTAGCGCGTCTCACACAGAGTCTCGGTCCTGGGTCACTGCTAGAGCGTCTCACACAGAGTCTCGGTCCTGGGTCACTGCTAGCGTTTCACACAGAGTCTCACACAGAGTCTCGGTCCTGGGTCACTGCTAGCGCGTCTCACACAGAGTCTCGGTCCTGGGTCACTGCTAGCGCGTCTCACACAGAGTCTCGGTCCTGGGTCACTGCTAGCGCGTCTCACACAGAGTCTCGGTCCTGGGTCACTGCTAGAGCGTCTCACACAGAGTCTCGGTCCTGGGTCAGTGCTAGCACGTCACTTAGGACAGTAGCGACCCCATTGACATTGTCTGCTGCACTTCCAGATGCCCTAAGCTCACTCAGCATTCCCATATCCACTGTGCCTCGGGCCAGCCAAGACAAACAGACCGGCTTGGGAGCTGATCAGGCATACTTCACAAGCACATCTTAAAACTCTTATGAAAGTTTACCATAGTAAAAGTTAACAGCAAAACTTGGTAAACATTGGTAAATGCATAGCATAGCCATGGGGAAAAGTATTGAAAAACTACAAATTACTGCGCAAATTTACTGTAATAATCTTTTAAAGGGAACACAGTAATAACAAAAATGTCCTGTCTGAATCTGAAGATGGTCACACTGCCCTGCAACACATATCGAGGCAGATGAATAAGTTAATGGGGGTTCCATCATGGGGCATTTATTTAAAACCCATTGCTAAGCCTCAAAAACAAGTTAAAAAACAACCAGTGCAGTGGTGCTGCATTTGCTGCTGATGAACACAGACAGGGTGGGATGTTTGTTTAGTGATTTCTTGGCATCTCACAGAGCTCCCAGGACCAGTATTGCATAATAATCCTGATGTTTTCAGACAGATCCATCTGTTTCTCATCTGCTGTTCTTTCTGGACATGCCAGCGCTGGGTATCACTGTTAAACACCAGGGGAGCTCCTGAGCGCTACTCACAGCTCATTATTTCAGGGGTCTTGCTCCACCAGGGGATCATGTTACCTTATCAGTTAGGAAAACACTGTCTAACAGTGAAGCGCAGGAGTGCGAATACTGGACTACACAAGATATTCACTGGCATGCAGCACTGCACTCCATTTCCTCCCAGTCAGACTGGAATCAAACCTACCCTTATGAAAGTTTACCATAGTAAAAAGATAGCAAAGTGTAGTAAAGCATGGTGAAACCATGGTAAAGCATATTAATAAACAAGGCAAACCAGGGGAAACTATGGGAAATGCACAGTATGATCATGGGAAAACTGCAAAAACACTGTGCAAAAATTCCACAGTAAAGTTTTGCAAGTCAAACCGACTTACTATAATTCCTTCCAATGTCACCACATTGAAATGCGCCAGACAGAATATAATAGGAGTCAATAAAAACAAGCTCCTGATAATAACAGCATAGGACTGACCGATTTACATGCAGGTAAGATTCTGTGCAGTATTCAAATGTAAACATTACAGTACAGCAGCACAATAGAAGTAAACTGTACTGATAGAAAACCCATATTATTACAAGAACACTGATGTAATCAGTGCACAACAGGTATCAATGCTGCTCTGTGTTTCAATGCTTGTTTTGCCATGCTGGTGACCTCATGATATACTTCCCTTATTATCACTATTTTGTCACCCTCTCTAAGGCGGTCATGAAGGGGTTGACTGTCAAAGCAAAAAGAGGTTTTCTTGTTTCAAAAACATTTTAGGAACCACAGAACTGGAAAATAGAGCAGGGATACAATGAGGCAATGTCATGAAAATGAACTAACCCATGTGACATGTCACATGATCGACTCTGCAGTATACAGTCTTAGACAGGGAGGCAACCAAACACTTTGCAGTTATCTAGTTGGCCGTAAAAGTGCTAGAAGCTGACGTTTTCCAGAGCCTGAAAGGATGACAGTTTTACTCTTGAAGGGTGAATTCAACAGGAGCATGACTCAAAACAAACTTTTCAGTTACATTTCGTTCCAGGCAGTATTGCAATAACAGGAAAACAGTCATAAAGAGATTAGCCTGATCTCAAGGAAATTTCCGTAACATTCAACAGCACCGAGGTTCAAACTCCAAAAAAACGCAGGACTTTCTGGAATCCAACAAAAATAAACAATGTAACAAAAAAATAAATAACAAAACTCTTTATTGAAAAGAAACACTGATGCAGGGAAATTAGAAACATTAGCAGCCCTGGGAAGTGTATTTAAATAAGGGTATCTACAGGCACTCAAATACAGTGAAAATCTTCTGCTTATGAAGTGTAGGAACAAGCTGACAATATCACGACGATTATAGTCACGCTTGTATCAGCCATGCTGCCAATTTTCTCCTGGCCGAACATCGCTTGGGGAAATAACAGCATAAGCCTGGCTGATTTACATGCAAGTAAGATTCTGTGCAGTATTCAAAGGCTCAAATATTGTAAGACAGGAAAACAATATACTGCTGCATGGTTTTAAAAAAAGGGTGTGCTGTACAGTAAAGTAAAACTGTACTGCATGGGTGTTCACAACACCACAGAGCCGAGCAAAGCTCTCACTCGTGGAGGGGAGTTTACAAGAACAAAGCAGAGCTTCCAGTAACAACCCAAACAGCCTGTGGTATCACAGCTATCCTGAACCCTGCATGCCTATTCTATGCAGTGTTCACGGAGAATGCTGAATAATACCTGAATGTCTGCATGCATACAAATGAAGACATCTTGTCGATACAGATATACCATCATGCAACAAACCAGAGAATTCAGAATTTGATTTTTAAATGGTCAACATTGTGCAGTTAGCTGATTAGCACGTGTCCTATTTTGAGTCAATGGAAATAATGCACACATACTAATTTGGTAGCAACATATAAGCTTTAGTAGGTAATTATGAAGTCTATGCATAGCAGTATAAAGTATAGTAAAGCCCAGTAACAGATAGTCAGCCTACAGTATTTAGTATGGTGCAAGGTTTTAATTGTACATGGGCTACTTCCAAGCCATGTTTCATACAGTAGTCTTATCATGTAATAACATTGGCAGGGATTTCCCAAAAGCGCTGGCTCGCTGCCGTGGTCCCATGCCAACCAGAACAATCAGATGAGCCTACTTGGCACTTCACAGCAGAAACAGCAGCAGCAGCCACTAAGTTCAACCGCCCTCACCGTTTAATCACAGGGGGTTTTGCTCCAGTGCGGTTCAGTCTGGGAGAGAAGCAGCGGCAGTTCAGGATGACACTGCTGTTGCTGGATAAGGGATGCAGGATTGCAGCGAAGTTCCAGGACACTCGTATCAGGGTGGGTTTTGAATTCGTTCCTCTGCTGCGCTTATGTTTCACTGTTCAAACACAGCCACTGGGGGCAGCACTGCATTAGGGCCCATCTCTAGTTGGGGGCCCTGCCTGAATTGTGAGTTTTAGCCTGCCTGTGACTTGTGTCTTACCAAGTTACCACGTCATTTTTTGTTTGTTCGATTATGGAATTCCTTTCGTTTGGTGCAATGAAGCTTTGACACTGTACTAAACAACTTTCTCTGTGGCACCTGCTGAAGTAACTAGTTGTATTTTCCACCAAGTTGCAGAAATCAGGAAAGTTTAGATGGTGTTGCTCAAGGTTCGCAAAATTGCTTGAAAATGTCACTTAAAATAAGTATCACAAAAGAAGTTTCCTCAAGATCATCTTGGGTTCCATGGTCTTTGTGAGGTCTTGAGAAGGTCTCATGTAAAGTCCTGGCTTGTAGAAGTTTGGCTGTCTGTATGAGGCAGTATATGAACGGCAGACAACAGTATCAATTTATTTCCCCACATACGCAACCTTTCGAATATATACTACCAGACCGGGTGACCGGGAAACATTACTGCAACCCAGGGGGATCAATTCTTAAAAACTAATATTACAACCCCAGTCTTGAGGTATAATGAGGGTCCCGGGGCAATAGTCAAATGGATCCAGTGCATTGGTCTGGCAGACAGCGAGCTGTTGTGCTTCAGGATACCAGGCAGACAGCTAAAAGGCTGATGCATGTCCAGTCTACACCACAGAAGCCCATTAGAGGCCAGAGCACTTTTAAAAGCTCTAAAGTGGGTCAGTGATCTAGGGTGACAGACAACACAGGAGGACAGGGCAGGCAGGCAGAAAGGGGCTTTTATATAAAAACAGTATTGCTAAACTAGACACTAATAACAAGAACACAGTAGATGTGTACACTAATGAGGCAGACACACACAAAAAAAAAATGCAGGAAACAAGCAAACAGGCATTATTGTCTACGCTCTGTGGTTTCTTTAATTAATAACCATTTTTAGAAGCTTAATGGTTATCATTTACATTAAGCTAAAGCATTTGGCAGCTCCATGTGCAAAGTGTGCAAACTCAGGCATGGAAATAAGACTCACATTGCATAGTAGTTTGATCTGTTCCTGGTTTTACTATGTTTTTAATAAGACACACCTAAGCTATACAGTGTGGCTAATCACGCTCATATTAAAACATGAAAATGATGAAACAGCTATTCCTGAAACTGCTGCAATTGCCTTTTAAAAGAGTGAAGGGCAGATCAGACTCAGCCTGTGGTTATAAAATATTGAAACTGCTCTCATTACAGCGCACTACATTGCGGTTACATCCTCTGGTGGTACTGCAGGAAGCCTTCACAAACACTGTAACAAAATAATACTACTGAAAAGATCCCATGCTTTGCTTTCTTTCTGTATACAAAAGTCACTTTTGATGAATGTCCAATCTTTAGTATGCTGCATGCTGTATCCCCGTCAGTCACAAATACATTTTTTGAAATTTTCAAACAGTTTGTCTGAACTCTATGGATTTCGAGAAGTTGCCCTGCCATAACTTTAAAAACAAATATATGTACATAATAAAAGTGACTTCATTAGATAGGACACTGAACATGGTACAATAGTGCACACAGTGACTGAAAGGGATACACAGCTACGGGGAGAATAAAACAAACACACAATTATCTGCTGTACAATAAATCTGTGTTCTTTACAGGAAAAGTGCAGAGGTACATTTTGAACCGAAAAAAATTCAACGGCAACAAAAGCATACAGGAACAGAGCAATGCATTATGCAAGAAGGTAGGAATGGATTTATTGGAACATTGCAAATGCAGATTATCCAGCACTGGTACAGCAGCGCAATCATTTCTAGTGTCACCTAAAAACCGAAGCCTGCCAAAGCAAATTACATAAATGGATGTACAAGTACTACACATACAGCAGGAGAATTTTAAAAACACTGAGTCCGGTTCCTGTTTGGGTTCACAGAGCTGGAATATTTGCAAAGAGCTTTTTGAGATATAAACTGTTCTGGGTCCTGCAGTACTTTTCAAATGCCAAGGTCTATATTTCATATTTTAGATTCAAGAACAGTTGAGGTGGTCAGAGCAAGTATTGCCTTGTTATTCCTAACATTACCTTGTAGAATGTGTTGGGTTGTTCTAGGATGGATAATCTTAGAATGAATCAATTTCTGACTTCTCCTGTCTAAAAGATTAATTCTCAAACTAAACGCAGTTGGGATTCAAGGAAACACATGTACATGGATTAGGGAGTGGTTAACATGTAGAAAACAGAAAGTACTGATTAGAGGAAAAACCTCAGAATGGAGTGTGGTAACCAGCGGCGTACCACAGGGATCAGTATTAGGTCCTCTGCTATTCCTAATCTACATTAATGATTTAGATTCTGGTATAGTAAGCAAACTTGTTAAATTTGCAGACGACACAAAAGTAGGAGGAGTGGCAAACACTGTTGCAGCAGCAAAGGTCATTCAAAATGATCTAGACAAGATTCAGAACTGGGCAGATACATGGCAAATGACATTTAATAGAGAAAAGTGTAAGGTACTGCACGCAGGAAATAAAAATGTACATTATAAATATCATATGGGAGATATTGAAATTGGAGAAGGAATCTATGAAAAAGACCTAGGAGTTTTTGTTGACTCAGAAATGTCTTCATCTAGGCAATGTGGGGAAGCTATAAAAAAGGCTAACAAGATACTCGGATACATTGTGAAAAGTGTTGAATTTAAATCAAGGGAAGTAATGTTAAAACTGTACAATGCACTTGTAAGACCTCATCTTGAATATTGTGTGCAGTTCTGGTCACCTCGCTATAAAAAAGATATTGCTGCTCTAGAAAGAGTGCAAAGAAGAGCGACCAGAATTATTCCGGGCTTAAAAGGCATGTCATATGCAGACAGGCTAAAAGAATTGAATCTGTTCAGTCTTGAACAAAGAAGACTACGTGGCGACCTAATTCAAGCATTCAAAATTCTAAAAGGTATTGACAGTGTCGACGCAAGGGACTTTTTCAGCCTGAAAAAAGAAACAAGGACCAGGGGTCACAAATGGAGTTTAGAAAAAGGGGCATTCAGAACAGAAAATAGGAGACACTTTTTTACACAGAGAATTGTGAGGGTCTGGAATCAACTCCCCAGTAATGTTGTTGAAGCTGACACCCTGGGATCCTTCAAGAAGCTGCTTGATGAGATTTTGGGATCAATAAGCTACTAACAACCAAACGAGCAAGATGGGCCGAATGGCCTCCTCTCGTTTGTAAACTTTCTTATGTTCTTATGTTCTTATGTCTTTTTGCTAGGCATATGAACGTCCGCCTACAGCTTTTTAAAAATCATAATAAAGGCTGCACCAAGCGCTAATGAAGAGCGGGACTGTTGACTTGTGTTTGAAACGTAAGCTAGTTGTTTCCCCTGAACCCTGCAGCTCTAGTTAACTATACAGGTGTAACAAAGTCTTTCTGAAAAATGTATTGTAAAGCATAAGAATGCCTCCTCAATAAAAGGTACAGCTTATTTTCCATCTTTTACTTTCCTCGCTGGAATTGCTAATTGTGACACTGTATCAACATATAATAGGTGCTTAGAATTGAGTAGAATGGAATGGCTGAACTACCTTCCATGATTTATAATAATATCTTCTTTATGAAACTTCTCATAGAGGTGTATGGTCTACATAGTACAGACAGACAGACAGTCAAACATACACACAGACAGACACAGATAGTTGAACAACAACAAGGTGACCCAGAGATAAAGCCGGATGCAATGGGCAGGAATTATGGTAACATGCCTGGTTTCAAAACAGTTTTGCTATTTAGCCTGCAGTGTTGGGTAACCAAGCTTCTCAGAAAGCTTACTCCTTCAGCTACACGGACGCTGTGAAACAACTAAACCAGTCTTGAATTGGGAACCCCCAACTAAAAGCTGGGGGACAGGAGAATCACACACAGCAGATGTATTAGGCATAACGTCTGTACTGGCAGTACTACAAGACCTGTCTCTTACCGCAACAGTAAAACAATCATTTTTTGGTGCATTGAATATGTATACTATTTTACAAAATAGAAGAGTCCAGAATTTCCTGGGATCCCCTTTGCTGTCTTCGTTACTTGCTAGCTGAGTTTGTCCTTCAAGATCGCCAGACAAAGAAACCACTTCATTTGTACGGTCAGTAGCCAGCAACAAATAAGGGCATCTGAGACTTGAAGGGGTTTGAGATCGTTCTGAACTACAGAGTGGCAACTGATCTCACCAGACAGACCCACAGGAGAATAAACGACAAGACTGGAGAAAGACAAAAATCAATGCAAACCTTATAGTAGGGAAAGGTTAAAAAAAAAAAAAAAAAAAAACTATTGAAATAGCATATCGGTCAGCAAGGAAAAGGCCTGCATTTGTTAAATGGAGTCCTTATACAGCGTATTTAACCCTTTACTGCCCATGGTATGTTCCCATACCTATTCATGCCTATGTTCTCAATGCCAATATTAGACACTGGGCAGCAAAAAGTTAAAAATGTAGAAATATTAAATTATGATGACAAACTCTCAATTAGACATTTACTCCATATATAAATGAATACTTTACAGTCGCTTGTAGTAACTACTCTCTTTGATTGCACTCATTTTTGTATGCGTGCAATCTAAGGGTGCATCCTGAGGCTGCTAAAAGATCATTTGCTTATTTTGCTCCACGGTCTTGGAATGACTTACAGTCTAAACTTAAGTTGCAGTCCCAAATAACTTGAGTACATGATTATCTAAATGAGAGTTGAGCTTGTTTTAAGTAGTTGATTACACCTGTCACTAATTGATTGTCACTAACTGATTGTTTATTATATTGAGTATGACTTATCTGTGTTTTAAATGTATTTAATTTTTATATTTGCATTTTTGTATTGTAATATGTTTTGCTGCTACCTTTCTTGGCTAGGTCTCACTTGCAAAAGAGGTTTCAATCTCAATGTGATTTCACAGTAAAATAAAAGTTTAATAATAAATGGACAGATAGCCGTGACGTTTCAACAGGGGACATTAAGCAGATTATTATTTTATAATTTTTTTAAATGCAGATTTTTTTAAGTTTCAATAGCTTCCCTGGTTTTGCATCACTTCCTGTTTTGTAGGTAACGTCACTCCCATTGGCCCTAAGGCTAAACGTTAAGTGAAGACTAAACATTGACTGAAAACGTCCATCCATCTCTGCTATCTAGCGATCTCGTTTCATCTCCTGCAGCAGTTTCCTCAATCAGAGGTCATATCCCTCCACACGGATTGCTAAAAATAAAACGGTTTCATTGTTTTTCCCTGGAAAAAATATAACACCAGGGGGATCTATCATTTCACTTCAGGCATGCCCAATGCTGGGATCAGCAGAAGCAATGCAGCCACGAGATGAAGTGTGCAGGACATCGAGGTGCCAGTAAAAACAATGAGTATGACACAAAGTACATAGAGAGTGAAAGACTGATGAGGCATAACCTACACTGCAAAACACTGGCTCCAAGCTATAGAACTATAGCTCAAATCAGAGAAACCGAGAAAATATAATTCAAGAAAGCAAGTGCTGGTGGATAGGGCTGTAAAGATGAATTGTGATATTGTATTTACACGGTATATCGTATCATAATAGAGGTCTACATCACTTGTATCGTGAAACAAGACCAAAAGCACAGCTCATTGCAGCTTACCAAATAGTTCTCGAATGAAGAGGAACTGTTTTATCCTTTGTATGGATACATGCTGTCTTCATCTCATTACACTGTTCATCATTAAATCATTATTCCATCTTGAGCGCATATCTTGCAATCTTCCCAGAGAGATTACATTGGCTCTGCTCCTCTGCCAATAGCCAGAGCGGAGGGGGTTTGTGTTGCAGCCTGGCACAACCCAACCAAAGCAAAGAAGTTCCCTTCAGACAGGCATGTGTTTCCACCAGCCTCTGTCTTCTCCTCCTCACAATCCTAATGGGTTTGTTTTTTTGTCTTCACACCGCAGTCCGCATTAAAATCCCTCCTTGAGCAGAATTTCACAGCTGAAAGCTGCGGGGCATCAATCAATCTGAGCACTTTAAACAAGCAAGCCTTTATTAATGTATCTGTCAAACTGCAAATACAAAGTGAGAGCTATCTCTACCATGTACATCTCCTGGCCCTACACAGACGGCATGCACATGGACAAATGTCACTATCACAGGGCAACCTCCATACTCCCCCAGATTATAATGCACGAACCGATCCTGTAACATGCCCTGCCCTCTATTACCTGGTGGACCGCTGGCACGTGTCACTTATACATGTTGCTACCAACTAACTGCTACAAATGGAAACTGATCAATGTACATTTTATTATCTGTCTAAAACAGTACATTCAGCTCCTAACCAGACAGAAATGAGATCTCAATCTTAAAATTCTACGTGGTGCAAAACTTTTGGCCACAGCTGGACACTACAGGCAAGATACTTTGCACATATTTCTATCAGGCAGGCCATACTTCTTTTTAAAGAGACTTACTAATCTGAAATTCTGGAGATCTGACAAGATAAAAGGTTCTTGAATACCATATGAGGAATTAGTGCTGGTACATTAAAATTAAGAAGAACGCCGGCATGCTGATCAAAATATGATGAATAAGACATGGGAGCGGCTCTGTTACCAAAATCAGACAGCAGTTCAGCTGCCCACTTCTGAGAATTTGTATGAAATACTCTGTCTGTTCCAAATTTAATTTCCATTGCACATGTCAGGAATGCACAGGAGCAGGATGAATGGGTCTACAGTACTGATTCCTCAGAAGCTGTATCCCACTGGGGCCAGAAGTGGGAGTGTGAGTGGGACTGTACAGGGAGTGTAACCCATTACCTGTTCACAAGAAGCAGGGTATGAACCATGCAAACCCAACATTAGTTGAGGAGTAATGTCCAAGGGGATGTTCTTTAAGCCAGCACACCCTTATAAAACCTGACCCTGGTAAAGGTTGCTGCTTTCCCATGCTGATGCTAGCTATTTACCAATTTATCGTGGTTTGCCTAATAAGCTGTAACATACATTCTATGCTTCATAGTGCTTACCCATCTAGACCTGCAAGATGCACGTTAATCCTGACCTGATCACCCTGACAAATAATCTGGAGGATAGGCCAACAGCACCAGACTAATTGAAGGGACAGGCATGATAGGCTACTATAACAACAGATTTATATCAAAATAAAAAAATACAGTAACAGCAAGTTCTAACAACAATTGCACTATTTTACTTCTGATTGATATGCGGTTATACAGGCAAGGAAAAGCTGTCTCAGGGTAGATGAAGGGTGAGGGATGGGGTGAACCCAGTGGCTGGGTCTTCAGCCCCACCTAGTGGATTCAGATAAAAAGTACAGTTCAGGTACCAAAAAAGGTCACAGTTTAAAAAGATAAAAGGTAGGTGTATGAAATGACCCAATCAAACGCTTCAGTACTTCTCTCACACACCCACGCGGTATTGAAGAGAAGGCTAAGATTACACTCACTCTGATACCCAGCACAAAGCTCTGCATGTCTTTTAAGAAATGTGGCATCCTTAAAGACTCAGAAGAGATCACATTAAATTCGTCATTTTAAAATATACGCTCTGTTTAGTTTTGTACTGGTTTTCCTGTCCCATTGCCCGAGGAATTCGGAGAAGCCCTTTCCTCGCTCTCTCAGTGACAACGGAGCCCCCGTGCCAGTCGTTCGCAGCTCTGAACTTGCTCGTTTGCTCGTTTGCTTGTTTGTTTAAAACGCGCTGTTTGAAATTCAAGAGGCGGCTGCAGTGGCCTCTGCTAAAAGCGATGTCAAAGACCCGAAAACAAAACACATTCCAAACATGCATTGTCCTCCAGGAATGAGTCAAGCAGAACAATACCGCCAGAGATATCCTGTTATTCCGTGACCTCCAGGATACGAAATCGTGCAGAGTTTCCTGCGTTTTTATTCCAAGTCAAGGTTTAACTGGAGCGAGCAGCAGAAACCACAGCAGGTCACTTTTACACTGTGTGGTGTTTGTAACAATCATTCCAGCATTTCCCTTATGGTTCACTAGACAGTTCTCTGTTGTCATAACTGCAATCCCAGTACAGCACAGACTGTAGCAGATATGCACATCTCAAATGCTATTTAAAAACATCCGGGTGTTGCAATATGAGAAACAGTATGAACACACAATGCACTTGACCTGTATATGACCCTCCCCCACTAAGACACATATACGCTATATAAAACAAGACCTTGAGAGGTTTGTCTTCTGCAGTCATAAAACACAACTCCTGAGTTCCGCTAACCCACTAAAGACATAGAAAATGTGTGAATGTAAATGCAATGAATACACAGTCAGTTCCACTCATGACTCCCTGCCAGACCCTTCTGTGTGTCCTGCATGGACCGGGAGCTGCTGCTGCCATAGCGACACTCCCGTCACCACGGCGATATACCTGTAAACCGGCTGCATCTCCCTGGCAATCCCGATGACGGCTCCGGCAGGGAAGTGGTTAAACTGCTCGAACAGCTCCCGGATGTTGGTCTTGTACTTCAGGTCCAAGTCTAACTGCACGATCCGCTTGATTTCTGAGAGGGGAAGAGAAGGGAGGAGGACTGAGAGTGATGCAGACACACAGCGCACTGCCCTTCAGTGCACACAAGTTCGGTGAAGCAAGATTAATTTGATTCAGCGTATCACTTGTAAAACAGATCCAAAAGAGGTGAAGAACTCTGAGGTGGTACACAAAGGGCCTGACTGTAACTACAGAACGAGAAAAGGCCATTCGGCCCATCAAGATTTCCCTCGTTAGCTCACCATTCTCCCCTACTGGAGGGATCTCATTTAAAAGCATCTAGTCTTTTTATAAAAGTTCCCAGTGTTTTTGATTCTACTATGTGTCGTGGTCAGCTATTCCATGCTTTTATAACTCTGTGTAAGAAAGTGCTTCCTATCTTCTGTTCTAAACTTACTCACCAGAAAGAAAACAAATCTGGATTTTAATACAACACAGTGCTTGCAAGTTCAAACCAATCCTCAAATGACCATCACTCATAAGAGACATGGCTGGGGAGCTGACGTGTGCAATGGGAAGAGCTTCAAGGCATAGAGAGGAAAAATTGTGCATGTGCTATCTAATCCCTGTAGGACCCACACAGCTAGCGTTCTGAACTGTTATCCAGGTGCAGAGCACCACAGCCTGCTCAATGACATGCACCAGTCAGCAGGGTTTAACCATTTGGAAAGCAAGTAAACAAGGAGATGTGAAGAGAGGATTCATAGCTCACTGAATCTATCCTCAGGGGGTCAGAGACTGACTGTGCTGTACGGCAGCGGCAAACGCGGGCTGGTAATACTGGGATTTCTGGCAAAACATCCGACGCTCATTGAAGACGCGGCTGGAGGGCCATCCAGACCAAGGGGCTGAACAGCATCAGCGGCTGGAGGGCCACCCAGGATAGTCACAGATGAGCTGCGGTGTGCGATCCCTCTCCCCTCTCAGGAGCCCAAGCTGTTTGTGATAAAGTCCACTGACAGCTGGTCTGGGAGTCGGACACACCACCGGCACTCAATTTATTCACTCCCCTGGTCAGACTGGAACCAGCACAGAGACGGCTGCCAAAAGCTTCAAAGAGAGAAAGCCATCATTATATACCAATGTACAAATATGCCCTCCCAGATCAAGAGAGATGCAGCGTCTCTCCAATGTGAATCAATGACAAATTAAAAAATAAAAACCACGATGAGAATAGCCGCGTTTCAGCGTGTTGGAGCCACAGTCAGTATAAAGTGTCTGCATGAGTATCTACTACAGACCAGAGAGCTTGCATGGTTATCTACTACAGACCAGAAAGCCTGCAGGCGTATCTACTACAGACCAGAGAGCCTGCATGCGTATCTACTACAGACTAGAGAGCCTGCATGCGTATCTACTACAGACTAGAGAGCCTGCATGCGTATCTACTACAGACCAGAGAGCCTGCATGCGTATCTACTACAGACCAGAAAGCCTGCAGGCGTATCTACTACAGACCAGAGAGCTTGCATTGTTATCTACTACAGACCAGAGAGCCTGCATGCGTATCTACTACAGACCAGAGAGCCTGCATGCGTATCTACTACAGACCAGAAAGCCTGCAGGCGTATCTACTACAGACCAGAGAGCTTGCATTGTTATCTACTACAGACCAGAGAGCCTGCATGCGCATCTACTACAGACCAGAGAGCTTGCACTGTTATCTACTACAGAGAGCTTTCATGCATATCTACTACAGATCAGAGAGCCCCTCTTAGCAACAGTTGCTCAAAGGTACACAGATTACGATTAGAAAGAAAGTTCACAAACTTTCTATGATTCTGTTTCAGGTTCAAAATGACCCCCAGTGTAACAGTTTGTCTCAGTGCATGCTTTGTGCATCAGCAGCAGCACAGTGGAGATGGTTATTTGCTCGCCTCAGGCCCCCTGGCTGTACTGCATTAAGGCTCGGGTATCTTCTCACATTAAAGATTCAACTCACTTTCATAATAAACTGTCCTGGATGTTGAAAGTGACGAAAGCTGCAAGTATTAGCACTGCTGTGTCAGCATGGCAACGAGAAAATGAAGCTCAACTATCTTTCAGTGCAGTCACTGGGATCAAATGGGAGTTTGGTCCGTCTCAAAGGGAATCCTGACTGATAGGGTTTCAGTGGAGAGACTGCCATGATTGATTTTGTGATTAAAGAAAAAAGAGAGAGACTTGCTGGGTCTTAGTTGCAGAGTCTGGATTTGACCCATTGGGCCTTACTTTGAAGTGCAAACTTTTCAGAGAGGAATTAAATAATTTAAATGGTATAAAACAAAAAAAATGACTCATAATGATGAACATATATCTGATTATGATTACATCCACAGCACATCTGAATTGCAAAAGGTAGCACAGGAAAAGCCTCGCTTCTGAGGAGGAGACAGGCTTTTCTCACTCCACATCTGATTGGCGGTTTTGTTCAGAGTATTGATCGGAATCTGTACCACACTAAAAATGCTTGTTTAAGGACTGCTCTTTATAGAGTGTCTATAAACATCCTTGCATTCTAAACAGTGCTTTGGAAAATGAGAACGAACGAGAGCGATTACCCCCGATCCCCCACTCAGTTGTGATCCGATCTGCCTCGGCTTCGCACCTAGCGCCGCGCCCCCTCCCATGTAAGAGACAGCGGAATGGGCCTGCTCTGTATTGACAAATCCTGAGCAGGAACCCACTTGATCGCTGGAACAAGCCTCGAGGGGCAGAGGTTGGAAGTAATGCGAGCTGACCCTCACCCTCCCGGTGTCCGCAGTCATGTTTGATTGCCAAGCCAGCTCTGCGACTCCTGGGAACTACTAAAGAAGAAGAAGCAGAAGCAGCAGCAGCAGTAGGCACTGGTGTAAGGCGTTTAAAGCTTGGTTCTCATTTACTGAGCTTACGGCTTTTAGAAATCAGAATTTAACATTGTAGCTAATTATTAAAATAGTGAGTTTTCAATTGCTTTGATGATTTCTAATGACTGGTGAGTATCCTGGTGGATCCTGATTCTCCCTGGATATAGGGGGGGTGCTGTTTCAATATATGTATGTCTTAAAAGTGCATTATATACTAAAGTACAGTATATACTAGTACATTAATACTATATACAATGCTGCGATGAAGACGACCCAGTTGAACAGGAACCCGTTTTTGAAGTCACAAACATAGCTGTGCTTTCTCATGCATGTTGCTGAATAGTTGCACACAACCTTCACTCAGCTTATTTAGGCCAAGCAGATCAGACAACACATCGATTGAATGCATTCATTTGCATGCTGACTGGAGGATAAGGGGTTAACTTATTGTATTGACATTCTCTAAACTAAAACTTCGAGCAGACAAATGTTTGGTCAAACAAATGACCTCCACCCTCTATATACAAGCACACTGAATCAGCGAGCCTGTGTCTGCTTTAGGAGGGCCTGACGTGCATCTTTGGAAAAGAAAATGCACACTTAAAAAGAATAAAATAAAGAGCGCAAGGCTGGCTGCAAAGCAAAAGCAGCAGGACTTCATAGTACCTTGCCCTACTTTGTGCCTGGAACTGCTCAACATATTCATAGAGAGAGACAGGAGGGCTGTTTTGATCTTGTAAAAGCACAAAGCCAGATGGTGCAGAGAAGAGAAAAAAAACAAAAATACCAGGAAAAATACCAGGAAAAATGATGACACCCCCCACTCCCCCACCCACCCACACACCCACACACCCACACAGGTAAAAATGCTGTTGCAAATCGAAATCTCTGCTTATTCACAGCAACTGGCTGGACTTCTTTGCAATGCAACACCAAGGCACAATTCAAGACAAACAGTGACACATTGTGGCCTTATTTATTTATTTAATTTTTTTACAATGCTAGAAATCTCATACTGTCACTATACGGGATTAAAACAGTTAATAAATGGGATTTTAGTAATGTTTGATAGTGACTGGGTCTCAGACTATTCCAAATTCTTTGCTGTTTTCATTCGTGTTGAGTAAAAATAAACTAATTTCTCTTGTGACCTAAAAAAACAAAACACGTTAAACAAATTGGATGGGGAGCGCTTAACCCTCTTACAACAATGTCTGTAGTGTAATTAGAGAAAGAGGCTTTATCTAATCCAGAAAACAAAAGGGCTACTCCACATTTCAAGTGGCACAATTACTGTACTTATTGACCTACATTTGAACCGGGCCCCAGAGCATACAAAGTAATAAAACACGCCCGATGAGCATGTGAATAACAAGGTGAGCAAAAAGACAGACACGACAGTGAAGAGAGTTGATTTATAAAAATAAAAGACTCATTTTCACTTAATTAGGCTCCAGATGGAAATGAAGGTGCCGCTTGTTGCAGGTGACAAACAGCTTTTCAAACCCGCAGTGGAGGCAGAAAAAGTGTCTCTTTTGTTCACACATTCTCTTTTGCTTGTTATATTTTTTGCCTACTGTTCAGCTCTGCAAGTTATCATGCGGCTCCAGTCCTGACCTTAGCACCCCCTGCCTGCCGTTCAATCCTGGGCCTCTGTGCAGCAGATCACTGGGGGATTAATCGAGACCATCTGAGCCGGATTTGAACCCGGGTCTGCAGGGCATCACAGGCTTGTGAATCTGTCCGCTGTGCCACATATCCCTTTAATAATACTTTCAAATATGACCAGGCTCACAGATGAATCGGCGGCACCTGCATTAAGATCTGGAGAGTGTCAGGGATCGAGTCAGCCAGCTTCATTCAGGCAGAAACCAGGCACCTAGCTGGAATTGTTCACAGCTGTTATAATCAAGTACAACACGGGTAAATCAAACTAAATGAACATAACGTTGATGTGAATTGTGAATTTTTTTTTTTCTTTTTCTCTTTTTTTTTTTTTAAGGCAACATCGGGTATTAGCCTCATGCATCATAATGATCCACTGTCATTTTTGTATTAGTCAGGGCATGGTTTCATTCTGACAAGTCTGCAAGGGTTTTAAATTGTTCTGGAGGGATCAATTACTGTACCAGAGCCTCGTAACTCCTTCAGGGAAGTTGGGAGTGGAAATCTGTAGCTAAAAGATCCCAAAGAGTCATGTGAAGCTTGTTTACGCACTGGCTCTGTGCATCACTAGCATGGTCAATTCTTGCTAACTTCAACAGAAATGTGCCTTTCATGAGTGCCCCCTCTCCTCTCCATGGACAGGTTCAAATTTTATTCATGGTCGAGTCTCCTCAGTGGCTTCCCAGGGCCTCAGTGTGTTTGAGAGGAGCAGTCGGAGGGGACACCCTGTCTGGCTTTGATCTGCAAGGCCCCATGGCAGGGGTTCCAGCGACCAAATCTGAACTCCACTCTGCCTGCACCCTGCAAACATTATATCCAGCTCTACTACTGACTTGCAAGTGCATTGAGAGGGTAGACGTCTCCAAATATCAATACAATAAATTTTACATTTTCTTATACTTTTGCATGATATTGTTATACCATACTGAGAATGCTGCTCTAATATATATTTTTTGTTGTTGCATTTTTTGCTGCTTCTTCCTGACTTTGAATATTGCTAGATGAATCTTAGTTACCAGCCACTGTGCTTGCATTCTCATTCTAGAAACTGTCCAGCCTGTGACCTTTCAACTCCATAGCGCTAGATGCTCTATACAGCACTATATTACACAGCTCTGTACAATAAGAAGACAAAAAAAATGAAATGCCAGACATTTAGACCAAAAGTCTTTCTCAAGGTCTTCAAAGAGTTTCGGGTCACGTTTCAATTATTTTTTTCTCGAGCTGAAGAAGGCACTCCTTTACTGAGTCTAAAGGAGAACAGTATAAACATTATTTTTTTACGTATTTACACACAACCTCAGACTGGGACCTAGGAGTCCTGTAAGGTTCCAGAGTGATTTCCAAAAGCACCTGTTAACAAACCTGAAAGGTTCAGAGCAATGGTCTACACCCCTAGCTCTGCTCTGTGTTTTGTTAGCTATGGAGGACAGTGATGAGAAAGTGGCGTGTGCTCACCTGCTGGCATGATGCGGTGCATGGCGACAGACAGGAAGAAGATGGAGTCACTGTAGTAGGTTCCTGAACCAGCGCTGAAGTGCTTCTGCATGGCCTCCACGATGGGAAACAGCTTCTCCGTCAGTGCCTTGACATTGTGGAAGCTGACCTGAGAAGAGACACAGAGCACAGCACGACGTGAGAACGCTCGCCTCTCACACACCCTGGAGGAGACGCTGAGCACTGCTTGTGTGTCATTGATCACGCTCCTTCTCCTGAGGGACAAAAAACATAATGTTTCACTTTTGTTCCGATAAAATAAAATACTTACGGTATCAAGTAAATTACACTTTAAATAGATTACTTTTTTTTTTTTTTATGTCAGCCTGTCAAGAGAGGTCAACAGATCGCTGGTACGAGGGTGGAAATAACACTCCTATTGCATAGCAGTTTCACACATTCTAGGACTCATTACAAGCTTGATTAGTCCAAGTGTACAGGTATCAAGCTCAGGTGTGTTCTATTAATCTCACAGTACACCAGGAATAGATCAAACTCCTATGCAATGGTAGTATTGGTGAATGACCGTCACCAACACACACAGGGCCCTGTGAAGATCCAAGCTGGCACGCTCCTCTGCTATTGTCAAAAAAGCCACTTAAGAGTTCAGAGTAAGCACCATGTGTCGAGGACAGAGCTGCCAGGAACAAGGCTTTCAGTCTGACAACAACAAGAATGGACTAGAAAGACTGACAATGTGTGACGTATGTTAACTGGCAGCACTGTCCTGTGGGGGGGTATAGATAAGGATAATGACACACCAACAAAAGAATGTGGGGGGGGAGGTGGGGGGGTATAGATAAGGATTATATACTATGGGGGGGGGGGGGGGGGAGGGGGGGGGATATAGATAAGGATATATAGCACCCAACCCCCTCCCCCCACCCCATATCTAGATAAGGATATATAAGCACCCACACCCCCTGGGTGGTGGGGGATCTATCCTTATATTCGAGTTATATAGCTATCTAGATAAGGATATATAGATGCTGTAGGTACAAGTGAAAGACTTTAATACGGGCATCAAAAGTGTGAATTCACAGCAGACCACACTGATGTTACCTTGTTTTTTACAGGTGAGAAAACCACTTTCATAATTCTTTCGTTCTGAGCCATTATTCTGCAGCTGTGTGGGGGCGAGAAAATGCTAAACACTGCGTAACACAGAAAGGTATTTCCCTGCAGCTCCCCCTGCCGCCTACATCACTAAGCAGGATGGCAGTATAGTCTCTCATGCATGGACAGTACCAGCCTGGCTGGCGTGAGGCGTGTTTTGAAGCAGCAGTGACTCCTCTGTAGGCGTCGACTTGCTGTATTGCGGGGTCTAGCAGTGGGAGGGAGCATCTCAGTACAGACAGCTAAACCCTGCTCTGTATGACTCATTCCCCCAAATCCTTACTGGAAGCCTTGAGGTTGTGTGCAGCAGTTGCTGTTTTTGGCTTTCGAATGTGTAGGATGTGTATGTGTGCGTTCTTGAAACCCGTACCGGCTTGCTGATATATTTGATAATATCTTCTTGCCTTGCTAGATTCCACTGGTTTTTTTGTATTATTTTAAATTAGTTCAAAATACAACATTACATCCATGCTGTTAACTGCAGCCAAACAGCCAGAAGTTCACTGAAGTGATCAAACTTCATCCAGGGTGAAACAAAACACAATGACAATTGTTTGCTGCCCGCTGGCAGGCAGCTATTAAGTAATTGTGATGAAGCAATGCGTTTCACCACAGAGGTTTGTTAATATGACGATGGGCTTTGCTGTATCAGATCCAAATGAAGAGGCACGGTTCAACTTGTAATCCCTTCTACATTAAAGCACAGATTGAAACCAGTGTCTTGTGGGAGGCATGTGCAGCGACTGGATCTGAATCATCATCAGGGATCCTAGTCTTCCGCAGTAAAAAAAAAAGAAATTATCCGATAAAAAAAAAAAAAAAAGAAAATCGGAGAGTAAAATAAACAGGTTAAAAATTAGTTTTCCCTGCCACTCATCAGCTGTCTTGTCCTTTTCTATTGGCGCTTTACTGTTACGTGTGTTTGATGAAACCAAAACAACTTTTTATGAAAGGAAAATAAAAGTGGATTTTTTGTAAACTAAATTCGTATGAAGCTTAGAAGGGTCACTTAAGGACTCTAGAAGATTTCAAAGATCCTAACGCTCAAACTGCCAGGCAAATATTCAATTATTTCAGCATGCACTGCTTGAAATGCAGCCAGTGGCAAAAATGAATCGGTCATTAGAACCAGTAGAAAACCTACTGGCAGCAGTCTTTTGGGGGTTTCCTATTCCCAGTGCAAATTCTACTGCCAGTAAGAAGCCCCACAAACACTGGAGTATATGCCACACATACATTATGAGACAACGCTATGCAAACCAGCTGGGGCATTTGACATGTCAAGTGATGAACTGTGCAGGGTATACTAGCCCCAGAGCAGTCAGCCATACAAGGAGTGCAAGAAAGTGTTCAACAGTTTGAAAGGGTACATAAGAAATAGTCATTGGTTTGAAAGAATGCAAGACAGATTAAAACATGAGAACTGAATACTAAAAAGTTATTCAATGCTAGAACTTCAGGGACAGGGGTAGAAATATACTGTAGCCTATTGCTTATTATGTGTTTTATAAGTCATTTGTCAAAACAGTGTTTGATTGATGAGCAGTTCTGATGCATGCATAAACCTGTATGAATGCAGTGTGCAGTGCTGCATTGACGTGCAGATCTGATGCATGTCATGTATCTGAAGTGATCAATGTACAAGTTGTGTACAAAGTATCTAACAAACCTGCTGGAAATGACCTACCCAGACAAGCCTGGGTCAAGCTGAACAGACTAAGAACTGGACATGGCCGTTACCAGGCCACCCTACACAAGTGGGGTCTCACTGATGACCCAATTTGAGAATGCATTGACGGCAAGGAGCAGCCAGCCGACCGCATTCTATACACCTGCCCTCGCTTCAGGTGCCCCAGCAACATGTTAAGCTCATACGAAAATATATGCGAGACGCACTGTGCATCTACAGTACATAAACAGAACTCTGCAACCGGAGCAGCCCATCCCAAACAGTGAACATTTACTTCATCAGCCGCACTTAACTGAGCAAAACAGACGGGACATGCAGGTTCAAATAGAAAAACAAAGCAGATGCAAATCTATGTAAATAATATTTACATAGATTGCAAATATAGCAAACATCTAAAATACCTCTACAGTAAGATAACAGTAAACTAGTTGAACAAATATCATGCTTTTTTTATTGAAAACATCATATAAGTGATATACCAATGCAATACTGTAGGGCAGTAGCAGTTTTTACTGATGTGCATTTTTGAGTGGATTGATATTTTCTATAGAGCAATAGCAGCCTGACTGCAATTTAAAAGGTAAAGCAGTAAACAAGTGAAACAAATAAACTACAGGGAATTCAATTACCTTTCAGGGTTAACTGACAAACAGAGCAATGATCCTCTCTTTATTGAGCGCAGTACAAGCAGTTGTGAAATTAAAAGGAGATGTTTACCAGCAACTCACTACCTGATCCAGCTGGAGGAGAAACACTGGGATTAGTGCAGGGAAGCTGGCTGGGCTCTTGTCTGCCTGGCGATGGAGAGTGACCCAATTCAGAGCAGGCATGCTTCCTTGGCACCAGAGCCTGGTAATGAAACGCACTACTAACAGCGCCAGCCAAGACTATCCCCAATGCAAGCCTGCCAGCATCTCCACTGCTAAGTGGCGCCAATGGATCATTCCAGTTAAAATGCAACTGTTAGTATTACAAGATATCAAGTGAAACTCAAAGACTCTGAGAAACCAGTTACAAAAGTAACACCCAGAGCAGAAGCAGGATATTTAAACCCATTTTACTAACGGTCCCATTCACACTTATCTTGAACTGAACTTTTTTGCTTCTTTGCAATGTGAAAACAGCATCATCTGAGTTGACATCCAAGCACACTAGCTAACTTCTTCAGCATTGAAGTGTGATGTGTGATGTGAATTTACTGGGGAATTCTCTTCCAAATACACTGTATTGAGTACATTGTGTAACATTACAAGTTACCAAAACAAGATACAAACTCCTCCTCCCAGCAGGACACTCGGGTAGAAGCAGGACCTCGCCCTGGAAACTACGCTGCACCTCACCTGGCAATCGACAGCGCATTGCAGGTCTCAGGGGGCTAGACAGAGAACATTGTGCACCGTGTCTGTAAATGAGACACAGGACAGAAAATAGATTCCACAGCTTCTGCAGGTGCCAGTCAATACACATGAGGACCTTTGCGTGTGCAGATGGCTATTTTTACAACCGCAGCGGCCCCAAGCATCTGATGTGTCGAACTGTCGAAAGACCTGGGGATGTTACATTGGGTTTGCAAAGGAACGTCAATCTCAGGATTAGATATCTCACACATCATCATGCGAGTGGTACAGCCGAAATCACACTTGTGACGATGGTGCATCCTTACAGTAACTGTGTGCGAGGCAGGCAATGCATTTTGGTGCACTGATGTTACCGATTCTGACCCCAACTGCAAACAGGCAATGTTAAAAACCCCTGAAGCAGCTTCTGTGAAGATCTCTTTTTGTACAGTGGTTAGGAGGATTGCTTCGGAGAGCGTGGGTGGCAGTTGGCATCTGTGCTTTGCATCAATCAAACCATGCCAACAACAGATCCAATTGTTCCCTCCTTACTTTAGATTATGGTTTGCAGTAAGCAGATGAAGTATATCCACCAAGTGCTCTGCAGTGCTGTACAGTAATCACAATAATACTACAAAGGCAGCTGCACAGTGGATTACTGCAGGATGAGCAGTCTGTAGCCAGAACCAGCTTGCTGTATAGGCTCTGTCAATAAGATGTGTGTGTGGATAAGATGACATAACCTCCTTGGGACTGCAAGTTTTCTGAGATTAGAGCTGTGCAAGCTGGTTACCTTTAGGATATAGCTCACAAACGATTGCCTGCCACCTGTATCGTATAATCTGTGCATGTGGAATTTTGTTATATATAAAAGCTGCATAACCCTGAAAGTCAGTTTCAATCACATTGCCTCAGCAGGACTTCTAGAGAGATTACAGTAAGATGTTCAGTTGGCAGGGGCTTCCATACCCTTGACTGTACAAGTTACTAATGTTTCACAAGACAGAGCCATGTATGGAATATTAGTCTTTAATCTTAAAATATATGGATGTGTCCATGTGTCTTTGTAAAAACATCGAAAAAAACAAATCCTGTTTACAGCAAAACAAAAGAAAACTGTTTTTTTAATCTTTACAGTAAACAGTCTCTGCTGGGTGCAGCTCTGGTTTAAACCAACAGTTTAACGTGTCTGAAATATCTGACCAGCGATCGCTTTTCCCAATTGACCGAAGCCGTTTTTATGAAGCAATTCTCAGAGGAGGAATAATGCAAGTCCACAGTCTCACTGCTCCTGCCATACATCCTGTGCAGTGCTGTATATGAGGAGTACACTGCTGGCAGCTGGTTCAAGTCATATGAGGACAATTACACTGGATTAGGCTGCTCAGCACGCTGGCACACATTCTAAACTATGTTTAAGGACTGCACTACTTCGAATTATGAACAAGGTGTGGCAAGGCTTTAAAAGGTGCCAACCCTTCAGGCACATTTTAAAGTTCTATACCATAAGCGTGGAGGTATTTGTTGTATCTGATTAGCAACAGGATCACCGTGTTTTGTTGTCCCAATGAACGTTCTGTGCTGTACTTGTGTTTTTAAGGATAGGCAGATTTTTGAAACACAGCACGTCATTTAAACAGCCACTTCCTGTAATGTAGGTCACCCTCACTCCAATCACTATGGTACACGTTCATTTTATTTTCACCATTCACCTCCACCTATCCCATCACTCCCCTGTAACACTGCATGTGTAATGTAGAGCTGTAAAGTAATAACATACTAACTTGTTTTTTTTTTTTTTTTTTTTTTTATTCAGTTAGTTCAAAATGATAAATATAGTCAGTTGGAATTTGAAAAAAAAAAAAAAGTATATTCAAGATCATGAAAACCCCACCCGTAACTACTGGCAACAGTGCACAAGCCGAGTACTGGGGTGGCACTTTAAAACATTAAAGATTACACCTTGAAACAATCAATTAAATAATGTACTGCCATCTCCACCCATACGCCACTCAGGCAACCAAAACAAAGGAGCAGGCTTTCAGTCTTGAGGGTAGGGGAGCGTGTGGCCAGCCTGATAACTAACAAGCGTTGTAAAGTGCAACACTGCCCCCTAGTGCCTCATACTGGATATTACATTCTGAAACACAGAGAGCAAACATGTCACAGCATGTTAGCACTGCCTAGAACTGCTATTCAAATCGCCCTGCCTGCACATGCAACACTGCGTGCTCATCATCATGTACCTGTGTTTGAAGAGCACACGGTTATGTATTCAGATTCCAAGATGTTTAGTAAGCACGCTGCCTGACTGGGGGGAAACAGGCAACAAGAGCCCCATTGTAGAGGATTATGGTATACTGAAACCTACTGTTTTATAAACTATTGCTCAGAAAATTGACTGGAATCAGGGATGGAAATAAGACTTCTGTTGCATAGCAGTTTGATCCATTCCAGGTTTTACTATAATAAGACACACCTCAGCTATTCACCTACTGTATACACTGTGGCTAATCAAGCTCATAGTAAAACCTGGAATGGGTGAAAATGCAATGCAATATGAGTCTTATATCCATCCCTAGGAATAACAACAACAATAAAAAAATTAGTCACACCCTTGTTATGATGTTATAACACTAGCCACTACAGTCTGCTTAGTCATTTACCAGGTACTTCAAAAAAGGGATGGGGACAGTAGACTACAAGCTAGTACTGGTCTCACTTTAAAAAGTGACAGTGTCCTAAAATCATGCTGGGCTTTGTGTGTGTCAGTTCCCAACATTCTTCCCGAAATGAACCCTCCGTGCCCTGTGCTCTATTAGAAACCAGACTCTGTGTTTCTCACTGTGTTTACATCCAGGTAATGGAACTTGCTATACAAGTGTCACCCCCTTAGGGAATCCTACTTGTCAAACAGGTGTGTTCTGGAACCTGTCTGCAGCAGCAGGGGGTCCAATGGCAGCTGCAATCTCTGTTGCAAGCTGTAACTGTGGGAAAGCAACTGGAAACAAATAAGGAAGGCGTTTTTGTATTGCATTTACTGCTGATAGAACTGAAAGAAATGTATTTTATAGCCCAGAACTCCAGGGATTGAGGGCGATTACAGTACAGGTGTAAAGATATAGGGTCAATATAAAGTTAGAGTTACAACTGGTTCCAAAGTAATCACATGGTTGGAACATGTCCATAAACAATGTTCTTCATGTTATTAAGACTGAGAAGTGGCCAAACTGCAGTTATTGATAGCTGAGACATCTGTAACAAGGGAAGGTGGTGAGGCAAGGGAAAGGTTACTGTGGGTTATGTTAAGATTTTAAAATCTAAAAAGTTGTTACTAAACCTTTAGGAATTTGAACAGAAGTTTAGTGAGGTTTTTTGTGGGTTTTTTTTTTGTGCAGAGCACATCACAGGTTTACGGCAATCGGATGCATTTAAAACTGTGTTAGATAATGACATTATGCGTTTAGAATTGTGTTGCAAAGGGACTGGGCGGAAAAACCCTAACTCTAAACCTGCAAGAACACTGATACACCTGTGATGGTAAAACAAATAGTTGAGCAACACATTCTTGGCACGGTTTAATTGGCTTTTAATCAATCAAAAACCTGGCCGGTCCAAAATGGCACCCCTACCTCACACCGGAAGGTGGCGCCCTGCAGCAAGTCTTTCAGCATCTTTTCCCCGATCTCTCTGCTCGGTTCGTCGCTCACAAAATGCAGGGTCAAGACTTCCCCGTCCTCGAACCTGGCATGCTTCAGCATCGATCTCATGGCAATCTGGAACTTGTGCTGCAGCGACTGGCTCTTGTCCACTTTGGCGAACATCATAATCGCGTGAAAATACCGCGGACGCTCCTCCTCCGGCGTCCCTCTCTTCCACGCCGCTGCGTTAACACTGTCCGTGCTCGCTGTGCCAGCGTCTCGCACGCTTGCAGCTGCTGCAGCTTTTGAATCGCGGTGCTCGGTTTTGGTATCGGGGGAGAGATCGCAGTCGTTGCTGTTTGCGTGGTTGGCATGAGTCTCTTTGATACGCTTGGTAGTGCTGGAAAAGTTCTGTCGATCCGATCCGAAACTGTAAAATGCAACAACAGCCAGCGCGGCTGCGATAACCAGCACTGTCTGGTAATATCGGACTGTGCTGACCCGACCCATTGCGTTTGAGAGCAGCCTCGGGATGCCCATGGTATCCCTACAAGAAGCCCAGATATCGTGATTGCGTGGGATTTCCTGTGCACTGCACTACTTCTCCCCCAAACTATCGCTAGCTGTCTTCTAGCTCCAGGAAGGAGCCATGCTGGACCGGAGTCGCATAAAACACGTGGGCGGGGTTATCCTAACGTCACTGCTCAGAGCAACGCCCTGGATAGGAAGAATATACACGACAATTTTGTAAAGTTCCCTAATGTTTATCGTGTTTGTTGTCGTTCAAGCATTTTTCTTTTTTGTAACTCCCAGTTGGTTGTTTTAACAACAATTCATAAATAAAACATTGACAATTCATAAATAAAACATTGTTATAGTTTTTGCAACATAGGGGAGATATATATATATATATATAATCAGAACTGTCTGGGACATTGTGGTTCCACCATTCGCCGCTGGTGGCGCTGTTGCTGCTCGGTTGCTAAGAACGTCTGTTTTCCGGCAGCTGGCTGGTCTCGGTTGCCTGGCGTCACTTGGAAGCGTCTTCCTCGTATGGTTGCTATCAGGACGCGAAAGAAACAACCTACTTCTGGGGGCTCGATTTAAAATATCTATGAAATGTAATATTGTTATTCTGAGAATTAAGGGCATTTAACAATGTGATGTTGACAAAACGGGAGCGGATTTGATTTCCTTCTACTCGGTAAGATTGGACATTTTTTATGTCGGGGCGGAACGTGCATCGTTGCATTCAAAGGGGGCCTTCTCGCTGTAATGCTGGTTGCGTTCACGATAAGCGTCTGATGCTAATTTCAGTAAATTGTGTATTTTTCTAAACATTAAAGTAATACAGCAGTGTTTATTTATTGCATGCGTTTTCTTCAACGACACCAAACCGCCTTGATTGTGCCCGTTTAGCTACGATTGTAAAACTTGACTGATTTGTTATACAATTTTGCAAGTGATTTAGTAGAATTAAAGTCCCTTTGTATCATCCATTGACGTTAATTGCTGTCACTGCATATTCGTGTTTGTTTTGCAGCATATTTTGGGTGAATTGCTTAAATAACTGCAGTAAGTTTGCGTTAGGAATCATTCCATGTATATCCTTTCTCTCGAAAAAAAATTGAAATTCACATTCTTTTTCATGTAGAATTGGCAAAATGATGTAAAAAAATGCATTTCCCCTTGTGTATGCATAGCAAATCAGTTTTGTGTCATTGACAGACACGTGCAGGTAGCTATCATCGGTGTGTGTTTTGATTTGCTTTAAATGTGATGCTTCTTTGAGTTAGATGTGTATGCTGTTGCTGTTGCCATCTACACTGTACAATGTTGCTATCAATTCCAGAGACTTTGGATATGAAAGGGCACAGACATATTTGACAATGGGGGATGTCTTGGCTTATGAATCTGACCTCCTTGGTCTAGTTAAGGAGGTAGGTGATTTGAAAGCTCTCGTCACACCAACTAAATGAATCATATACCAAGCATCAAAATAAACTTATTGCTATTATAACACGTTCATTTTCCAAACAAAATAAGGTATGAACATTGATGAAATGTTTTTTATTTCTTTTTAATCACTTGATCATTCATCCTTAACCATGACACGCTTGAGTGACTATGCCTGAAGCATATGCACGTAATCACCTAATTAGTGAGGCAGTTGATTGGACACTGGATATGGAGTGATTTCGGCTGTTATATTGCAAGCTTGAATAAAAGAAATTAAAAAAGAAAAAAAAACAACAATATGCAACGTCTGTCGAGAGCAACACCTTCGTGAAATCTGCATGTTGGAGGCTGGACTAGGGCAGTGTACTGTGGCTCGCCGTCTTGGGTCAAACCTGGCGTGACGGTATAACCAGACACACTCTGCCAATGACAGGCCACGAACTGGGAGACCAAGAGTCACAACACCTGCCCATGATCGACAGATCATTTTGCAGCATCTTCCCGATGTCAGTTGTTAATCAGCACAACAAAAAGTCACTGCACCAGCTCTAAAACAGAATTTGTCATTTTTCAATAACATCTAGTAAATTTTATCCAAATATAAGTGATATGTTTCTTTTGATGCTCAGTATATATCACTTTATCACACCACAGTTTCTTAAGGTGGTTTATAATAAGTTAAATATTGATTATCTTATAAATAATGAGGTGTTCCTGCTGTTGAATCTTGCAATGTCACCGGCTTGTCATACTCGTGTGATACGTAGGGAGTGTATCCGTCTTTTCACCGAAATGCAATTTGCACCATTTAAACTGTTAATTTAACATAGCTAATGTAAGTTGAACCTTACAGTTTTTTTCTGTAAGTTTACTAGATGTTTTTCATTTGAACAAAAAGCTGATCAAATTGTCTTCTGGTGAAAAGAGCTTGATAAGCATGTCAACATTTTCTCTTTTCAACAGTTTGAAACACAGGAAGAAAACACACATGACACCTTTTTTTCTCCCCTCTGTATTTCAAGTATTTAGCATTTGGTGATTTTGAGGAAACTGTGAAAGTTTTCGAGAAAGAATGCAAGAATAAAGGAAAGCCTGTTCCGAAAAGTGCAAGAAATGTCTTGCGAGATTCAAAAACCTTAATTATTCAGGTAAGGAGCCCCTTCCTCATATAACGCATCACAATTACTGATATAGAATATTTCAATCTGAATAACTCTTTTCGGATCTTCTTGGTGATCAGATTAGCATCTTTGACTTGCACGCTTGTGTGTCCTGTGGTTGGTTCTTTGTTAAGTAGATTATATCAGAGACTTCAATAGTACACGTTTCTTTGGTGCTGAGCAGAAGGATATGATTACCTCGTTTGAAGATGGAGATATGAAGGTGTTCCTGGACCTGTGGGCAGAACATGTTCCAGCTCAGGTTCGAGACTGTGACCTTCTCGCCCAGAAGCTGGAGTTCTATCTGCACATACACTTTGCCGTCTACCCTCTGAAAAATCCCCTGGGGAAGCTTGTAAGATATATATTTTATCGTAACCAGATCGCTATGCTTCTAATATTTTCCATTTCAACATAAGTAGCGTCATATGTAATTTGCAACACTGCATTGTTTTAAAGAGAGTGTGATCTCCCCCTGGTGGTAGTGATGTAGATACAAGGAAAAATATGAGGGCCTCGTTATATATGATCCATTCCATTAACCTTTCTAGATGCAATTTAGCACTATGTGTGTGCAGGGGGATTTCTGGAACTTGCAGATCCCGCTATCTTAAAATAAATATGTAAATTCAATTCAATTAAAGGTGGATAGTGTGGCTCTTGAGTGACAATGGAAAAACAGCCAGTGTAGCCACCAGGTGTCTCAGTTGCTTCACACAGACAATCCAGCTCAAAGTCTGCTCCAATATTGATGCAGTGGACATGCACAATGAAGCTGCTTGTTACATATCCTCTTTTAAAATGTAGTTGTTTTTTGTAAATATTTTCAACACTGAGCTTTCTGTTTTAAAAAAAAAAAAAAAAAACTTTTGCAGGGTGAGCATTTTTTAGTTTACTTTCTCGATTTAGAACCTGTTATTCAGACTCCAGTTTCACTTGCATTACTTTTCTTCTTGGTCATAAAAGCAAAAAAAAAAAAAAATAACATTGCGTATAGGTGAAATAGTGCATCAGGTGATCAGTGAAACACCTTAGCAGAGAGTTGCTAGATTTGGATTTGATGGATTTGTTCCCTGTGCAGGACAGGGAGGATTTGGATGAAAGGATCATTCACTTTAAGCATTACCTGGAGACCAGAGGAGCAGCACTGAGCCAGACCACAGAGTTTCTGCCGTTCTACGCCCTGCCCTTCGTACCCAACCCCACAGTGCACCCCTCCTTCAAGGAACTCTTCCAGGTACATCTTTAACACTTCCCAACAGCTGAGAACCGCAAGCACAAGAAAGGACACTGCTGGCTGTAAATATTGCTTTGCCTGTACTATTCATTCTTCACAGCATGTTTGCACTTTAACAAAATGTTCGGTATTGGATCATCTGGGCGTAGTATGTTAAGCACATGAAACACGAGGCAACTTTTAGGGAAATTCTTCTAGCAACCATTGATGCAACTTGTAAGTGGCATTCTAAGTTATTTCATTGTGAATAGTTAAAGCCGCAATATCAGCAAACCATGTTGTTTTCTGTAGGAATCTTGGACTCCTGAGTTGAAGAGGAGACTGGAATCATTTCTGTCTGTGACACTGAAAGCCTGCAGTACGCCAAAGCTTCTCACTCTATATGTATCCTTCTCTGGGATAGCACTAACACTGAGTTAACTATTGTGGTAAAAATACATTTACGTATCTAGGCACATTTGTTTTTCCTATTTTCCTGACCTGGTTAAACACTGTTAATATTTTCTGTGATGTAATCTTGTAAGTAGTCTTACAAAAGCCAGTTATGTTAATTAAATGTCAGCTGCTGTAAGAAGACTGAGGCTTCCCTGATCATATAACAGGCAACGTTCGTTTAAAAGAGCTGCATTCCTGGATTTTCATAATACTGTTCATGTGATCATTCAATTCTGAAAGACCATTGGACTAAATGCTCAATATGTCTGTCAGAATCAACCAATTGCCTTAGGAACAGATTATTAAAATTGCATGGGAGTGGATCAGAAGTCTCCATAGGTAGGTATGCTAGTAGGTGCAGTCTTGACTTGGTGAATGTGTCTCTGCTTTAGAGAAGGCTAAACATCTGTCTGAGAAAGGCCCTGAGTTTGCACACTTGAGTCATATTTGATGTGCATACCTTTCTATTCCGAAACTAAAATGCTAAAAGGAATGGGCTGGACCAGTTAGGAAGGTCAGTACTTGGATGTATAGTGGGGTAATGCATTGGGAAATATTGACTTACTGAGTGCTTTGAGCTTTCCTTTAACTTCAAAACCACAGAAGGAGAACAGGCAAGGCAATAAAGGTAATAAGGTTCCCTCATATCCCCTTTTTATTCAAGTGTGTCTTTACAACAGGATTAGCAAACAGCTACAAAACATTAAACAGATGACATCAAGACACCGTTAATCAATTGCTTTGGATACCAGAAGTCCAGAAATCCAGAACCCCTCTTAGAAGTCATGAAGAGGTTTATTGTTAGGACCATGCTGCAAAAGTTAATTTAGTTTGATTATACTCACCAGGTTATGTGGGTCACATTCATTCTGGTGTACAGGGTGGCTATATTACACATTACGTTGACTGCTGAGACTGTTGCTGTGGAAAAAATATTCAAATCCAAACTGAAGGACGCTATTCCCCTAGACTAGGTATCGACAAATATTGCAGCCAGTGACATTTATCGACAGGCTTTGCCCATTGCCTTCATCCGACAGTCTTTGTTACTGTGCTGTGCAGCACAAGCGTGAAAGGGCCACGTGACTCTAAATCCACCTTGTGGTTTTTGGGTGTCCTCTGAATTTGGGTTTCTCTCACTCTACCTCCTAGTAGACATCATTCAGAGTGGTCCTGATGTATTTGTTACATGTATGTCCTTCTTAATCCTCCAGTTGAGCATTGACTCCATTGTGTCATTGTCTGCCACAGAGGCGCTGAACAGTTTGCAGCAGCAGCTGCTGGAGGCGGAGAGGAAAGCTGCGACCTACATGAAAAAGTACAAGAAGATGCAGGCTGACTACCACAACCTCATTGGGGTCACCGCAGAGCTGGTGGACTCACTGGAGGCTGCTGTGAATGGCACAATGGTAAGCCGTGTGTCTTCTGCACATCAAAAACGGTCTGAGTCATTTGTACCTCCTGCAGTCACCTGTGTGGGACTTGGACAGATCTTTAAATCTTTGGAAGTCACCAGTGTGTTTTTGTCTTTATAGCTGCTGTAGACAGTACACTTTCAGGCTAGTGAAGGAAGGTCAACCCACTGCTATGAAAGTATACAGTGGGTGGTTCTTTTCTTTCTGTTGCAGCTACAGCATTCATGATAACATTGTCTTGGAAACTCAGATGTTTCAGATTCATTTAATGGACACCTGTATGAGAGTTGTAACGTCAAGTGATTCCCCAGGTGTCTGTAGATCTGTAGATTGCATTTTGTATTGCTTCAAGGTCAAAGCAATCCAGGATCCAGGATGGTCTTTTTCTGGAAGTTACTGTACTAGCCTGGTCCTTATTATAAGCCTAGTTCAGAAGGTCCCTATTGTTTGTGGATGTTAACCCTCTGCCTTGTTCTCCTTGCCAGATCACACCTGAATATCTCCAGAGTGTCTGTGTGCGTCTGTTTAGCAATCAGATTAGACAAAGCGTGGCCCAGAGCATTGACTTCACAAGGCCTGGGACGGTAGGTGTATTGCATTTTATTACTTGTGATGTAACTGTTACCTCTAACAGGAGCATTTTCCTAATCTGGTTTCACGTAAGAAAGACATTGGAGTGGAATTCAAGGAAAAAACTGTGATGCATGTATCATATTATGTCTGTTTAAGATTAACAACCAAGTCCAGATCAGAGGCACAAACTGGAAGACAGTTTACCTTTTGCCTTTGTGAAATTTATATTCTGTTTGTTTGGGTGGAAACAAGTATGTTTCACTGCGTCTTTCCTCCAGGTAAATTGCAGTGTTTTAGTTACCCCAGACAAACTTTATTTACAGCATAGGAATTCTGGAACAGCAGGGGTAGTTTTATTTTGGCTTTCTTACTTCTATAATGTGTATGTATATATATATATATATATATATATATATATATATATATATATATATATATATATATATATATATATATATATATATTATATTTTTTTTAAAGCATTTGTATTTATCTAAAATCTTATATAACTATTCTTTTTTGTGAATGTCTATCCTTAAAGGGATATTACTCTATGAGCCCTTATGACAATGATGGTGGATATGTAAGTTACCTACAGTTTCTTCATTTCCCCTCACACTGTCTTGCTTGCACTTTGCCATCCCCTGTCTTTGGCATATTCAGTAGGTCATCAGCTCCAATGTGCACCCTGACGCAAACGTAGTCAGTTTCTTGAAGTTTCATTCTTTCTGCAAGACAATCTAAAGGGCATCTGCTAGCATGGCCTCAGACTAAAGAAGACTAAAACGTGTTTAGGGCACTAATGTGCTTATATGAGCCTGCATGCAATGCTCCAAATTGCAGTAGCTCCTTTCTTTCAACATCATCATTTGTATATAAGCTTTGTTGAAGTTTTGCAATGGTCGAGCCATTCCAGGTTTTCATGATTGCTTTACTTGTAAGTGGCTCAAAAGCTGGAATGGCTTTCCAGTGGGATTCTTCAATTTCACCCTGAAAAACACATCACACAGCAGTCTGAGCCCTTTGCAAGTTTTACTGGGAACCTAGTAAAACCAGGGGTGGCCCAGACTGCTACAGTTTTGTCTTTTGGATCCATTGTAAACCTGCAGATGGATCTGGTGCCCCCCTGTGGTTACCTTTTAAATCTGTATAGAGCATGCAATATATTATTTTAATTCTGTATAAGGCATTCAATGCATTCTTTTAATTCTGTGTCGTATGTCTCCGGATGAGGAATGGGGATACTGTAGTTTAACTTTGTGCTTCATGGTAAATGCTCAGCAAAGGCTAGACATGTCCTGTGCAATACTGTGTACTTACTGCATGGTCCTGAAAGCTGGTTCAGCATGGACCCAGGGGTTCAGCATGTCTGTGGGCAGGTTTACCAGCCCTTTAACCTTAACCCTAAATGTTTTCATTGTTTCCAGGGGGATAGTCGTGGTAAGTTTTTGGCCGTATAAGGAAACATTGTTGAAAGGTTAAATTTCTATGGTTTTACTGTTTTACGATACAACAGCAACAATATATTATGGAATGTCTAGGATTCCCTTAAAAGTAAATAATCACCTCTTGCAAAAGTATTTTATTGAGCGATTCATAGCAGGCACCATAACTATGCATTTTCTATTACTGAAGAATAGATTCTGTAATCGTGACAGTCAAACCAACAAAAGAATAAAGAACATATTATCGATCTTCTGTTTCTAGTTAGAACACTTTTAGAATTTTTGTATTTCATTTAGTCATTTTGCTCAGTTTAGTAGCTCTTCTGAATGGAAGCCTCTCCAGATTACTAATAGGTACTAATCCCTTGCTTTCTCTGCCTTGTTTATCCAGGCATCGTCCTTGCTGAGAGCATCCATTGCCCCTCCGTAAGTAGACTTGTTATTTTTTAAATATGTCCTCTGAATCCGACAGCCAGATCACCCTAGAGAAGAGGGTTGCTATTGTAATGTAAATGAGTAAGAAATGTACTCAAAGTTTGAACCCTAATCCATGAAAATTGG
Organism: Polyodon spathula; assembly: GCF_017654505.1. Lineage (NCBI taxonomy): Eukaryota > Metazoa > Chordata > Actinopteri > Acipenseriformes > Polyodontidae > Polyodon > Polyodon spathula. The sequence continues at coordinate 37,532,221 of NC_054547.1, read as the reverse complement.
TTTTCAAATTAGTGTGTGGATCTCTTTCTTGCAGAAGTCTAGCATTGAGAAGGTGCAGCAGTGCTATGAAATCAGGTGCCCTGAACAAGTGTTAATGCAGTCCTGTAAATACATTTGAGTTTTTTTTCTGTTAGGAAGTCCACAGACGTGCCGTTGCTGCCCTCCTTGGCCTACAAGAAGCTGAAGAAAGACCTGATTTACGGAACCGATCGTCTGAAGGCCCTGCTGTTGCAAGCGCTTCGCTGGGTGAGTTTGCCCCTCTCTGGAACATGCCAAAAATAATAAGAGGTGGAGTAATGATTGAATATTTAGACAGTAATTCAGGTTATTTTGCACTGAAAAACAGCCAAGAACTTATTTGAGTCTGCTTTGACCCTGTGAGAGAGAATTTTTCAGAAATGTTGGAACCAAAAATGGTTTCACCAGATCTGAATTCAACAAGTTCATGTATTTAAATACATTTTTGTTTGCCCTTAGTTTAAATACATATTGCTGTGAAGTAGACCTGTGTTTCCTTTTGAAAGCTTCCCAGGGTAGTAGAGACATTAGTCCCATAGAGATCCAGCAGAGAGCCTGTGCCTGTTTTTATGTATGTTACATTTGTACTTTGCATAAAAAAGTCTGTCATTTTTGTAATACTTGTTACAAACTGTTACCACCCTCTTCAGAGATTTGTTCTCAGTGGAGTAGCACTGACGTTGCATATCAAAACCTTCTAACATTTTAAATTCTTTAGAGATTAACCAGATCACTCCATGGAGAGCAGAGGGAGACTGTCCTGCAGGCTTACATCGGCAACGATTTGCTTGACTGCCACAGCAACCACCAGGTTTTAGTTTTAGTTTATTAAGGATTCCTCCGGAAGAGAGCCAGGTCGACGTATTCTTTATCTTCCTGCATTTTGTTTAATGTTCTGCATTTGTCTTTATTACTATGCTATTCTATTTCAAGTTTTGTTTACATTTTATTTGGCTGTTTAGAAAGAATCCAATTTGAACCTTTTTAATGTTCTGTTGCCTTTATTCAGTGCCAGATGTACTTAACATGGTGCTACTTTGCTTCACAGAGAAATGTACTTCAGCTGCTCAATTCCAAGAGCGAGGTTGTCCGACAGTACATGGCACGGCTGATCAACGCTTTCGCCTCACTCGCAGACGGTAACCCCGCATCCCAATTCCCACATAGCATTAAAAACGCTGATATTGCTAACTGAAAGACTGAACAAGCTGCTTATTAATGAGCTTTGGGTTTTGAGATGGTTGAAGTGTTTCTGTATTTAAGTCTGTTTTGTGTGTTGCTGTCCCAGGGCGCATGTATCTGTCCCAGAGCCCTGTGTTATTAACCATGTTGGAGAACACGGTGAAGGCAGAGGAGAAGGATTCGCCCACAAGGGAGAATGTGCTGGGTGCACTGCAGAAGCTCAGCCTACGGTAATTACACCAGCTGCTAGAACTGAACTCTGAGCACTGTTGGAAGAAGAGACCCTTGCTTCTCCTCTCCCAAACTTGAATGCACTGACAACACTAGAATAGGAATGTATATAAGCAGCATCGAAGCAGAAGATAAGAAAGAGAGTCTTCTCTGTCCTTGTGACCTTCTTCAGGGCAAAGTAACATAAGAAGTAAGTGGTTCTAGGATTCTGAAACCTAGAAATTGAACAGCATCCTAGCATGATGAAGGAGGGAACTGAATTACCATGTTTACAAATGTGGAATTTAACACATTTCAAACCCGGCTTTGCTGACCTATTTAAATAATACCATTTACAGGCGCAGTCTGCAGTCTCTTATGATCGGGGGTGAGATTATACTGTGGCTGGTGAATCTGCTGGAGGATGCAGACTGTCTTTCCGATTACACCTTGGAGTACTCTGTGGCTCTGCTGATGAACCTGTGCCTCAGGACAGCAGGTACTGTGTAATACTGCGCTCAGTGAGAGCATTCAGCCACATGGTGGGGGAATGCAGGGCACTGGGTTATGGTGAGAATATCCTGTGGTTTTACATGCAGAGGTGCAGTCATTCATATAGTAAGACATCTTTATTTTGGATGGCTACACCTAAACTTCATTACTACATTAATCATACAGTATTGAGTAGAAACAGTTCCTAAATGCGGAATCTTGCCTGTTAAAGGCCAAATTCAGACTGCTACCATAACTTGATTACAGTGTGATTGCAGTAACCCTAACTGCTTTTGCTTTTTAAAGTTTTTTTTTTTATTTATTGCTTGACCATTTAATATTTTGTTAATTAAAATAAATTCAGGAAAGAAGAAATGTGCAGAACATGCTGCACACGTGCTGAAGGTTTTGTCTGATCTTCTGGGGCACGATAACCATGAGGTAAGTGGAACATGAATAATGTTTTTTTGCAAGAGTGAATTGGAATTGGTTAGACGAGTTTGTGTCCTCCTCAATGAATGGGTAAAACAGCATGTTTTCTAAGAAGATCTGTGTTGCAAGAGGCTGCCAAAAGAGAAAAGCTATGGTTTAAAAAAAAGAAAAAACCCGCTTTCTGATCAAAAGTGTCTCCCGACGAAACAACAGTCACTTTTAAACAGATGTTGGTTGTGTGTAAAGTATTCTGTATTGTTAACCAAAAACCTGGCTGGCTTTTGATAATTGATGTTATTGTGTGATATGAAAGTCACTTGCAAGTGAACGTCCATGTGTGTTGCCTTGACGTTGTTTAATTTTTGTTTTTTGTTTTTTAGATTCGCCCCTATGTGAACGGCGCTCTCTACAGCATTCTGGCTGTTCCTTCAGTCCGGGAGGAGGCGAGAGCCATGGTGAGCAACACTCCAGGACTGCAACACAGTATCTGGAACCCGGCTGTTTTACTGAGTTCATTTATCTTTGTTGTTGCAGGGAATGGAAGAGCTCCTGAGGTGCTTCAGCAAGGAAGGGAACGCTGAGATGAACAGGCAGATTGAGTTTATCATCAAGCAGCTCAATTCAGGTTGCTAAATATCCCAGTTCTGGTTCACATGCAGTAATATTAATCGCAAATAAAGTTTGCAAATTCCATTTTGTTTGTTTTTCTATGTTAAAAACACGAATCCCTAGACTTCGCCTTCGTGCCAGTATTGAAGTTATTTTCTGCTTTCTTTTTCCAGAAGACGTTTCAGAAGACGGGGTTGACTCGGACGATGAAGATGAAGATGATGATGAAGTAGGTGTGGAGCTGTTGTGAAAGACTCTGTTGTGCAAAGTAGGATGATGGTTTTTTTGCCAGCTTGACATTTTGCAGAGAGAAGCTACAAAATGTGTAATTAAATTATAATGTGTTGTGGGTGCCCAGTGGCTAGTAAAGGCACTACCACATGGAGGTCAGGTTGAGTCGTGCGATCAGGAGCTTGACGGTTTGAATCAAGGTCATGCTGAGTTGTTGATCTTGGCTGGGGTTCCACAGAGAGGGCTGCATTGGCCCTTGCGCCCATGTTGGTTAGGGTGGGGGAATCGTGTGGGGTTGTTGAGCCTCCCCGCACTGTAGCAACCCGCACCGGCCAGCAAAGCGATTGGCATTCCAAGCTTCAGCCCTCGGGTAGGTAGGTGAAAAGTAGCACCAGGGGTGACTCTAGGATTGGTCGTTTTAAATTGGGGAGAAAATCTGTTAAAATTTGTAAACATAAGAATTGTGTACAATTCGTATGTATTTTCAGCAACAAAAAAATCTACCTGTCTTTTATTGAATATTAATAATAAATAATCTTTTAGTTTTATATAGTGCCTTTCATAATGGCCGACCATTATAAAATGCATTACAAGATACGAGACTAGATTGACAGGTTTTAAACTTCGGATTGAGCTTTGCAGTTAACAGTTTTATTATCTCTCCCGGAGGAATGTATATCCTCCAGCAATGTTGATTTAATTTATACCTACCTCTTAATAACAGCTAATCTAGATGGTGATGAAACTTTATATGAACAATCCCTGCACAAACCCTTAAGTATATCCAAGAGGTGAATAGATTGAGTCACACATTATGAATAGATGGCAGAACAATTCCACAGCTTTGTTACCAGCACAGTTATTTTGTGGGTTATAATTTTATATGCAGTCTATGTATGTAATAATGTGCTCATTGTTTCCAAGAGGAAATAGGTCAGTACTGTTCTTAATGTCATCCAGTAAAAAAACATAATCTTACCTCCAATCAATTTGATAACCCTGGCGAAACAGGTAAAAAGAGTAAAAACAGCTTCAGGTAACTGATCTACAGCTTCATTATTTATCATTGCCCGATGCCTTATCAAACAATGTAGCATTCCATCATGGTCTACAGAATATTACATTTGCTATATCACAATGACAGTCTAATATTTCAAAATTGAAATAACAACTATTAGCATCTGTGCCAGCTAAAAGCATACTTCTTGATTTCTAGGTTTTCAATTTGACCTACTTTATCACTGTAAACGAAGCTACTGTAGAGCACTAGTCTAAAGTGAGATTTGACTGAGGAGACTAGAAGCCCTTACTCTATGGATCTGCAAAGTGTGTGAGAAATCGTAACCCGCTTTGAGCATACTCATTCAAAACAGCATTGGACAGAAGCAGTCACGTCACTTCAAAACCTAACATGCATAGATAACTGTCCTTGAAGCCTGACAAATATGACGCTGTTACAGCTGAGCATCATGTTTATGATTAATTTGAACTCTCCATTAAAATCATAATCAAAAATCCAACCAAGTCAACTTGAAGTCCTGGACAGGTTAGCAGAGATGTCATGGCGTTGCTTCCAACAGGTGTGTTTGAGATTGGCCCCCACTGTTTCCAATGCTCTGTGTTGGCATCGTTATTAGACTTGACTCAGTAGATCGTGTGTAGAAGGGTAGCTTTGTTAATGTTTGAATGTAGCTTGGTCATTGTTTTTGCACTGTGTCTTCCTGTAGATCTACCAGAACCATTTCCTATAACCATATTGTGGGCTTTGAGGGACTTGTGTCTTAACCAGGCCCATCTCTGATTAACTATAATGTGCTTTTTTCACAGGAAGATCAGGATGCGATGGAAGCAGATTTGGACAAAGAGGAGGTTCTTCAGCCCCAGCCCAGGGAACTGTCTGGAGAGACATTGCTGACCACAGAGTACCTGGGAGTAAGTGTTGTCTGTGAGGGTCAGTCAAGCCACAGATTAGTCTTTGATAAACTAGAAACTGACTCAAGTTAGCATTCAAGTAATCTTAAGGTTTATCACCAAGAAGCCAGGCAGCTGACTAAAGTACTTTATTCTGAAGATCGGCTATAGCTCTGTGTCAGGGCATTGGTATGTTCTATTGTACCAATGTGTCTACAGCAAGGGTGCAGGATTGTTAGGTGGCAGATGGATCTCATCTGTTGAGCAGATCAATGCATCTGAATGAAATTCCCCGCCCTGCCATTTATAAATAAGGAGGCTGCTTTCCACAGGCAGGCACAGGCTTATTTTTGCATGATGGGCCCCGATGGGTGTTCACAGCTTGTCTACTCTAAGGAATTGTTTTGTAGCAAGCTTATTTGTTAACTGACCCTTGCTAGATAATGACTAACATGGTGAAGGCAAAGAGGAAGATGGCACCAGCCCTGAGCCACGTCATTGACGAGCCACTGCAACGACCAGTCACACCCAGCTCCCACAGGACCACCTTTGCACAGTGAGTCCACCTTTACACAGTTTCCACGGGCCCCAGGGCTAGCCGGTATTACCCTATTCCATGGCTGCAGAAAACTGTTATAACCAGGGTGTTTGTGCTCTACAATCAAATAATTTAGTATTCATTCGTTTGGTTTTACCCACGTATGATCTGTATGCAGTAGTTTGGTTAGTGTGGGACAGGTCTGTTTTTGTTTCACTTTTCAAATTCAAATGTATTTATTTAAGCAGGATATAGAACCCTGGTTAAATAAATACAATCGAGGTTTACATCTAATTTCAAGGGGGTCCTGGCACTTTTACTGCTAGGGTGGGACAAATAGGCAGAGTGAAGTCGACCGACTCCTCTAAAGTACAACAACGAGTCGATGTCCAAACTGGGATTCAAACCCAGGATTTGCTAGGTTTTTGGCTTCCTTTGAAAAGTGTTGTTATCCACTCGGGTAGATAAGTCAATACTACAGCAGCTAGAAGGAATGTTATGACACATTTCCAGCGCCTGCACTTATCTGTCTGTGAAATCTGGGCTCCATAATAATGAGAAATGTTTTGTGGCTCAGGATTAGGTATTTTGGGTTTGCGTGTATTCCCCTGTGAGTAAAGAGATAATAAGTCTCATGTCTGTAGCAGCAAGACGGTTGAAAGCTCATTGAAACAGAATCAAGACTAACTATTGAGGAAGTGATAGAGGAAAGCATTCTTTCCATTTATAAAGTTTAGAGAAATAAAGTACTCTGTAGACGAGGTTTAACGTTGTAGTTGCTGGAGCAAGCTTGGTGGCTTCTTGGGTCACTGCATTGTTGGTTCACTTTGTGTTTTTAAAGAAGGTAATATTTTTATGATACCCAAGGGTTTGTTCAGTTTTTTCTTTTCTCCTCTCAATCTTTTTAGCGAATCCAGGCCCAGCAGTGATTCCCATTACTCAAGTAACATGAACATAAGTAAAGACGTCCAGTCGAGGCACAGCGCTCGCCCTCCGACTCGCAGTGGGAGTCGACCCAACACCTCTGACTACTGCAGCCTTGCCATGTGTGAGTGTGGCTGGGGGGATGCGGGAGGGAGTGGTGGCTGTTTCACCGCTTTGGGAAAGCAGTCGAGGACAGTGACGAACATTATTCACTCCGAGAATGAGCATTAGCATATGGTTGAGTTGTGATTGCTGTCACACACCTTAACCTGCACTCAAAAATAGAGGAATATTTTCATAAGAGGAAGCGTACCACTATCCAGACACAGTATGTTTTGAATAACGGCACCACATGTGTCCTTGGTAGAGTGTTTTAATTTCCGCCTGTTCGAGTGAGACCCATGCCAAAGAGATGTTCTGCTGTGACTTACTGCTTTTCAAATTTATTTCAAAGAGATTTATTTTCTTTGATGTGGCCTTGCTGCTTAAAGGGGACTATGTAACCTTTTTAAACATGAATGCAGAATTCTTTTTTTATTTTGTGCTGTGTTGTGTTTTGTTCTATCCTGTATATGAATCTATCAAGTCTCCCGTTGAATAGGTGTGCTTAATTTTTATTTTAATATTTTTATTGGATCCGTAATTATAAAATGACACATAATAAGCAGGCATTTGAATGGATATGTTTTCTGCAATAATATTAGATATTTTTTTTAATGTTATATACAACTGTCTTGAATAATTTAGTGCTGACACATGCTTATCATGCGAGCCATATACTTTCAACACTAATAGCTCTAGATAAGTGATGGTTTCTTATTATTGATCTGAAGATTGGTACAGTCTATAAATACAATTAAAAATGGAATATATAAACTTCAGCGTCGGGATACGGTTAGTTCTCTGATAACGGTGATACAGCAATGTCTTCAGAATGTTAGCAAAGGTATCTATAAGCAGAGTTTTGCCTCTTGTCATTCACACCTTTTTATTTTTTCCCCCCATAGCCGTGGACACAGAAGCCTCTAGACTTTTCTCCCCGGGTTCAGGGATTAAGCAGCAATTTGAGGCTCTTTCTCTCCAGTCGATATCAGACCAGACACCTGAAGAGCCCAGCAGGTAGGCAAACAAAAGCATGTCACTAATTCAGATAATAGAGCCACCTAGTAATACATTTATTAATCTCTAGGCTGTAAAGGTTTATGGGATAAAGTGACCGTGTCATCAATCCTAATCCATTTTGGCAGCTAGACCTTTATTTTTTTTCACAGACCAGCGTTCCTATATTTTCTGTTATAAATCACTAATGGGAAATTGGCCGATCACTGTTAAGTTTGAATGCATCTTATCCAGTGTGCAGATCTCATCCCGAGCATAGGTAAGATAAGATATGACTCAGTTTGTTAAAAAAACAAAAAAAACACACCTCCCACCCAAGCTGCAATTATGTATTAGAGACACCCTACACACAACATTTGAACTTGTGTTATATTGTAATCCTCCACGAGGATCTACTGCAAGTTTCTCACATTTTTCTCAGAGTAACTGGGAGAAGCGTCTATCTGTTCTGACTCAGCAGGATTGTTCAGAGCAGGTTGATTAAATATCTGTAAAACAGCATTCCAGAGAGGAGCTCCATTAAATGCCTGCAAATCCTTTAAGCCTTTTGTGCTCCCGTAGTGGTCTTCTGTTAATAAGATGGACTTTACCGCCAGTTTAATTAAGTGTGGTGCCACTAGACTCGCAATAATGCTCGTATCGTTTAAAAAAACTAAAAAAGCTTAAATCTATAGTCTCCTTCCTTTTTCTCTAATAATTCTCTATTAGCCTTTTTTATAGCAATCCAGTGAAACTTAAGATGTAATTTTGGAAAGAAGTAATGTAATTTTTTTGCCAACAATATCTGTTGTCCAGCTGCTGCCAAAAACCATTAAAGTTGAAGCCAGGGATGGATTACGTATAATTTGAACCACCAGATCTAGGAGTAGCCCTAAGTTCTGAATCATTAACCAGGAACTGTTACAGATTGTCAAAACGATGGTGAAGCAAAAAACACTGCCAGAGTTATATTGGGGTTCATTTTATTGTGATCAAAAGCCAGCCTGGAGAGAAATCTCTTGTGCTGCTGACATCTATTTTGCAGTACATATGCTCATATATACTCTGCTTTGGGGTGGGGATTCAGCAGAGCCACATTACATTGGCTAGATGAATATTAAACTGCATTAAGTATTGTGTTTTTTAGTTATGGTGACTTCAACCCTGGATTCTCCAGTCACCCCAAGATTCCTCAGACCCCTGAGGTTTTAAGCCCAAGCCCCCGAAAGCACCGGACCCCGACCATTGCACCCCAGTTCTCCCAGTCTGGACCACAGCAGACCAGTCGGCCCAGCTCCGCAGGATCTTCTGGGAGGAGCAGACAGAGTAAGCACTTTTATCGGGGCATTGCAAAGGAAGCAAACAAAATGTTCCGTGTGTTAGGATTAAACAAAGGGTTCAGTGTGTTAGGATTAACAAAGGGTTCCATGTGTAAGGATTAAACTAAGGGTTCAGTGTGTTAGGATTAACAAAGGGTTCCATGTGTAAGGATTAAACTAAGGGTTCCGTGTGTTAGGATTAACAAAGGGTTCCATGTGTAAGGATTAAACTAAGGGTTCCGTGTGTAAGGATTAAACTAAGGGTTCCGTGTGTTAGGATTAACAAAGGGTTCCATGTGTAAGGATTAAACTAAGGGTTCCGTGTGTAAGGATTAAACTAAGGGTTCCGTGTGTTAGGATTAACAAAGGGTTCTGTGTGTTTTAAAATGCTCCGCATCACCGTCAAGCACTTGTAAAATTCAGTTGACTTCTGTTCAACATTTGTTTTTGTTTTTTTTTTATTTTTTATTACCTGTCCTAAAATGATAACTTCTCAGGGTTGTAGTCAGAGTGTACTTAGTTAGAAATCAAATGCCCGGTAGTACCAGTTTGCCACTGTGTCCCATGGTTCCTTTTTAAAGAAATGATGTGTACAGTGTTGACCTGTTGAAATTTAGCCAGACAAAATGCTGCTAGTATTGAGACCTATGAATGAGAAGGTAGCTCCCATCCCCTTGCTATCTGCAGCTTCTCTGAAAGACTGCAACAGGATACAATATAGTGAAAACACGGCTGCAAAAATGCAATGATATAAAATGCCTATATGTGTGGACTACAGGTTTCAACTTCAGTTGCAATGTGAATGAAAGATTTTGTAGTCTATTTAACTATACAGGTGTGCATTGCATTGATAATATTTTCATATTAGTTTCAGTGTCTGGAAGACAAAACCCATGTCAAAGCTTTTAAGTGCCTTGGTTGATGGATCGGTTTGAATCCCTTAGCAAAAAGCCTTCGCCAAAAACCAAGTTAGAATTTGTACTTAACCTTTTTTTTCATGGTAGAGAACTGAAACAAAGTCGTCAATTGCACAAAAATGCACAAAAGCTAGCAGGAAACAATTCAGTGCCGTCTGTTTGCAGCCATGAGTATTGATGTGCAGTGACTGAATCGGCCTTAAAACCCTAAATTTGGTTTCTGCTACAGCAGTCCAGACGTGCTGTCTGTACTGCTTCCCACAGCACAGAAAACAAATGGAGAGAATGGAACCGGCACTAGCAGGCTTCAAATCCATTAGAACCTGCAAATGTTTTGAACAGAGTGTTGTTTGTTTGTGTCTTCATGTTGTTCTGCATGAGGCTGGTACAATTGCATCAGACACTGTGCTGTTTATGGGATAGTGCTACATAAAGAAATATACTGGAATTTACATTAGTGGGTTCAATAATGCAGCAGTAATGTAATTCTATTGTACACTGGAAGTAGTGAAGTTATGCTGCATACTTCCAACTCAGTTTAATGGCACAGAATGATTGAGATCTGCAGTAGAAACCAGCCACACTCTGCAACTCTGACCCATGATACTAGGATACAGATGGTAGATGTGCAAAAGCATAATCAGGGCTGAAGATAGAAACCAGGAACGGGGAACAACCCACGGCTTTCTTTCCATCTATTTTTCTGGAATAATAAAGCATGCTTAATCTTAACTTCCCTATCATATTAGGAACCACTTCATATTGTTTTGATTCTTTGCTACATAATATAGGCCTATATTGTGTTTTAAAGTATAATTTTCTGTTGATCTATAATGTGTAAATCATCCAACCATGATGTATTCCAAAATCTGAAGCAGTTAATATGCAGTGACACTTTTTGTACCCCATAGTGCCAATTCTAATGGTTTCTCATAAGGTATTCTTAGTGTTACATTCATTTCCTTTTTTCTCTTGACCACCCAATTTGCCTGCCAGCCGCAAGATTAAAAGCATGGCCTAGCCCAAGACTGTCACTACAGTATATTTCTCTTCTAGCTAGTGCTGCTCAAAGAAATTGGAAGCTTCAGTTCCAAAGCTGTTGAGATCACAGCAGTATTTTTAGAGTAACATCTCCCTTTGTTTCAATCTGACACAGAGTCAGAAAACAATCAGCCTGGTGAATGGACCCTGGTTATGCAAGCTTTATAGGGCAAAACAAGACTGGAAGTTCCCTGCTCCCAATGTTTCCTGAAATTCCTCAAGTGGGGGGGGTGGGGGGGGTGGGGGGGGTGGGGGGGGTGGGGGGGGGGGGGGGGCCTTGAGATCCATATAGTACCTGTAAAAACAGTGCATACATTTACATGATCCCAGTTATCCATATAGTACCTGTAAAAACAGTGCATACATTTACATGATCCCAGTTATCCATATAGTACCTGTAAAAACAGTGCAGACATTTACATGATCCCAGTTATCCATATAGTACCTGTAAAAACAGTGCAGACATTTACATGATCCCAGTTATCCATATAGTACCTGTAAAAACAGTGCACAGACCTCAGTTTTGAAGATTTATGGTGCTGCAGGCTGTTTTGTTTTGTGCACAAATTGAGGCTATTGTGCTTATAGAAATGTTTCAAAACGTGCAGGTGTCATAACAAAGAGTGCTCGGCTGCCAGATTTGATAGATCCGAGCGGGCTGGTGCCCTGGACTGCTGACGTCAGTTCTGCCATTGCTTCCTGTCCCTTGGAAGGGTTCTTGTGAGCCTGTGGCTTTTTGCAAATCAAATGCTGAGTGCTATTTCCTCTTGCCAAAAGCTTTTTTTCCTGGCACATGCTGAAAAGGAAGAGTGGATGTGTAACAAATACAAAACAAAAGGGCTTTTTGTAAGATGGTTTTTAGTGATTAAGTGGCAGTTTGTTTTATTTATTTATTTATTTATTTTAACCATACTGTGTCTCTTGATTTGGAAAAATAAGTTTTGAGGTCAGCTTGCTAGATTATACAAGGTCACACAATTGTGTATTTTGAGGCCATGTGAGTGGAATAATATTGCAGCACAGTTTGGAATGTGTTAGTGTTGTGTGAAGTTCTATAGGGGGCATTGTCTTTGTTTATAGCACTATGTTACAATACCGATCAATTATTGCCACACCAGACAGGATTCCTTTAATTTGCACAGTATTATGTTACAGACATGCAAACAGTTTTCATGGCACAATATGTCAGACTTTATTTTTAAATGCGACTTTATTTAAATAAATAAATACATTTGCTATAAAAAAAGTCCCAAAAATGTTCACAAAAAGGGTACTTAAATAAAGGATGTATTTATGCAGCAATGTGGATGCCTACAAATACTGTGAAGTACAAGGTAGGTACTTTCACGTGTCCAGTCAGATGGGGACTAAACTTTTTTTTTTTTTTTGTAAATATTTAACCCTGTGGCTACTATTATCTAGAGCAGTTGTACTCTACTCTATCCCTTGATATATTCCAGTCCTGGTCTTTATTCCAACCAGTTGCTAAATTAGTTCATTGAATAGCTTCAGTTAACCACATTAGAACCTGCTTGGAGTAAAAACCTGGACTGGATTAGATCTCAAGGGCCACAGTTGAGTACCTCTGATTTAGACGTCCTTGTATGTTATGCTGTGTAACAAGTTGCTGTCTTTATACAAATGCATTATTACCACGTTGTTGTATCCAAAAAAGGTTGGTAAGGGTTAAAACTCAGTGGCTTTCTGCTAGCTTGTTCCTGACAAGCCGTTTAGTCATTTATTTTCTTCTTTTCTTTATTTCACAGGCAGCCAGTCATACAGGAAATGAAAACAGACCTTTCGGCACGGGAGTCAGCTGACCCCGAGACTCCAGAGATTGATCCAGCTTCATGTAACCCCATCCAGATCACAGCAGCAGAGACTTCAGCAGCATTGAGACGCGGAACAATCCATCAGATTGTAGCTCCAGCTGCTCATAGAACTGCTTTGTAATACTGGAATATGGAAGACTCTCTGCAATAAGTGTAACAAACACCTTTTATTGTGTTGCTGTTAACACTGCAGGTGTTCGCTTTCATGCTGATGAATCATCTTGTCATTTTTTGGAGCAGATTGTATTTCAAATACTACCTTCTTTCAAGATGGAAGAGTGCCCTTTACAAATAGAAAAAAAAAGAGGGGGTCAAATATAATCCACGTCGTAAAGGGAAACCGTTTATCAAAAAATAAAAAATAAAAAAAAATAAAAATCTGTTCTTGAGAAATACCATAAAGAGCTTCTGAGGATGTCCTCGTGGCAGGAAGAAAACAAATAAAATAGTTTTGGTATTTTTCAAAAAATATTTCCTTCCTTGGGTGTTGGGGGGGGATGCGATTCCCAATAAAAAAAAAAAAAAACAGGATTACTAGCTTGTTTTCTGTTTAGTTATTTTTTGTCATTAATTCACAGCCCTAGAGAAAGACTAAAACACACTTCTAAGTAAATAATCTAAATTTGGGACACCAGTCCGACTACACACACAAAAGCAGATAAATCCAAGTTCGTGGTAGTATTGTGTACTCCATAGATTGCCAGTGCAACCAGATAAAGGCCGATAGTCATTTTGTTGTTGCACAGGGTTCAAATTTCCTTATAAAGCATATTATCTAGCATAGCTGTATAATAAAATGAATTGGGAGGTATTGTTGTTTCCTGTTTATCTACAGCGCTCCTGTTCTACTCTCTTCCTACCCCCTGAGTATTGTTGACTCGGCCACGTTACTTACTGGTTCAGTCTATCCAGCATCACAAGATTGCAGTGGCTCTCCAGACCTGCACACCTGGGCTTCCCATGCCTTTAATGTGGGAAGCGGTCATTGAGTTCCATCCAGATGGCACCGGTTAGCTCTTGGAGTTTCTGGGGAATAGTGGTAAATGCAGCTTAAGCACCAGGATTATTGTGTGTAATTGTATTGTTCACTTTACATTATAGGGACTATTGCACTGTGTCCACCAATGAATTGTTCCCTTGAGACCCTGGGTGCCTATGGCATCTTCAGATATGCTGTTTGTTTCATAACCGTATGATCATTTGGAGCACTGGAATAATTGCATAATAATTGATGGGTGTTTTGGACAGATTGCAAATCGTGTGTAAATCTCATATAATCTATACATTTTGTGAAACTGCAATATTTCAAAAGTAAATTAATATGATGTTTCTGAAAATGCTGGTTTGTCCCGTTTTGAAATGTAATTTGTGAAGAGGCATGAATGAATCATGTTTGAAACCCTTTGTCCTTTGCTGTACTGCATGTAAATGTACCCAGTGTGCTGTTTTACCCAGTCCAGTTATTGCTTGTTTTTACTCCTGTGTTATTTCAATGTTTTATAAGAAGGATGGATTTGTTTATCTTGTCCTGGAAACAGAAAATGAAAGGTCTTTCAAACGGTCTCCATTATGAACACTTGGCAGTGAACTCAGACAGCCTGTAGCTACGCACGTCCTTCAAGTTAATTTTTTAATCGACCATCATAGACCTCTGTTTTATATATTTTATTTAACGTGCATGTTTTCTTAGTTATTCTTGTGTGGACAGGATTTTCAAGTAACTTTTGCAAAGGCATTCTATTAATTTCAATATTTTCTATGAAGAATACTGTATTCTGTTTTGTGTGTTGTGATATATGTTGATAGCCATAAATTGTCTAGTTATTTTTGTAAATGAACTGTAATAAGTTTCTTTAAATATTCTAAAATTCTTTGAATGTTCAATGTTATGCATGTCAGTTTTATTACTAATACCAGTTCAGATACAAATCTAGTCACAATGTACATTCTCTTGGGATTTTAAAGGGGTATAAAAACTTTGATAGCTGAACATTAAAGAAAAAAAAATCAGTTCTGAACAGTATGTAGCAGAGATACAAGCTAAACTGACCAAGTACTTGGATGTTCTCAGACTTCGCTGCAGTATTCATATAGAGATCTATGCAAAAAGTGTTTTTAATTCAACTGTTCTATATGGTTGGTGACTTCATTAACAGGCTAGAAAAGATTGATGCACACCCAACTTTAATTAATCTGTCACACAAAGAAAATATGAATACCCCAAAGTGGCAGTATCGGCCAAAAGCATACTGTTTTCAGACATGGCTGCAAGGAGATGTCAAGGTTACTGTGCTGGTAGGCATTCGCTTGCATGTGTTGTGTGTCCTCAGCAACTTGCAAAGTGACTCAGCTCAATAAACGTTTATCTTGGCAGAAAATGGAACGGAGATTTTCTTAAAAGTTAAGAGCCCAATTTTTTAATGTTTTACTGCCAGTTGTTATTGCTAATTACAATTGTAAAACAAAAAAAAAAAAGCAATTTCAGAAGACTAACAAGGCCTGAATTGCGAGTCCGAGGATTGTTTTCTGGTGTGTTAACTTCACTGTGTGATTCTTCATTTTGTACTTTCTACAAATTATTCTTTTAATGTGCAAAACGACTTCTAGTTTGTGCAATCCTCGGCCACAGGCTTCTACCAAACATCTTTTATAAAAGGCCAGCTCTGCTAAAGAAAAGGTTTTAACATGTTTTATTGGATCTAACCCAAGTTTATTAGCAAAACCTTCTGTATATGACACGTTGTTTTTCTCATCGGAATTAAATCACATCCTGTTGCTGGGTTCCTTCGTGTGTTCTTTAAATAACCTCTCCACTGTGGAAGAGTGATGAAAACACCTGGGCATTAAACTATACTGCAGGGCTAACAATAAACAGAGAAAGTTACCAGGGAAGGCAAGAGAGGTTGAGTGGGTGGTATGGGGTGGGCAGGAACTTGGACTTTAATGTATTTTTTAACCTCTTTACATGGTTGTGTAATTTGGATCATCTGGGTTAAGTCTGTTTCATTGGAAACTTGTGGCAGTAAAGTGCAGAAGCTGTATGTGCAGAGACATAAACCATCCCTAATGTGTGGCTGTATAAGTGCCTTGGAAGAATGGAAGGTATATTACTGGCTTGGTGAGTAGACCGGCTGGGATTTGGGGTCAGCAGATTGCTATAAAACACTACAAGCTGCTAATGCGTTCCATCAGTTCCAGGGAAATGCACTGACACTCGGGAAACTGAAATATTTTACTAAGTGAACTGGACAGGCAGGCAGACACATTTCTGCACTAGCACTCACAGCAGGGAGATCCCATCATTGATCATTGATGCCAATCGTGCTTTTCAAAGCCCAAAGGCTGGTGGGCGTAAGAAGCCATAATCATTTTTAAACTGGACAATAATCCAATTGTACTGTGCATCATCATGCCAGGAAGTCAGGTGAACACGGTCAATACAAGTCACAGTCAAATCTGTGTGGAGCTGTTTAATAGTGTGTTAGAAGGGCTGCCATGGCAATTGTTCAATAAATTACAATGCTAGAGAGAAAGAAATGGGGGTTATATATGGCTTTCTTTAATACTTTCTACCCAGTCTCCGTGGTTTTTAAGGACAATCTGTAGAAACCTATAACACCATTCGCACAACTCAACAGGTAAAATGTTTTCTTTTTCTCATCTAGACCCACAGATAGATGCATTGACACTCGCACAGCATTCATATTTTTTTATAAACACAATGTTGTGTGAATGCATCAATGTCAGCACAATGCAAGGAAACAGGCTTTGCTGTGAGTCTGCAGAACGGGATGTGGACAACGACAAACACAGCTGCCCGTGGCACAGAATCCCAACCGTCTGACCAGGTGCGATCCTTACCCCTGCACTGCACATTGTTCCGATACGAAGGGATGTCAGGAAGTACAGAGTATTCCTGTTCCAGTAAATAGAAACAAAATACAGGATTCCTTTAAAAATAACACTATCACTTGTAAACAGGTTGCACCAAAAGAAACTCACTTTGCATGTCCACCAAAGTCTCTGGCATACCTAAGGATGAGTGGTGCTCGTACACACTGTAGTGTGCACGACTTGCTGTTAGGTTGCATACCACCATGCTACCTATTCATTTTAGAGCTTCAGCTCTCTCTGTCTCTCCTCTGCTCCGTGGAAGTCGTCAACATGAGACAAGCCGGGCACCGTGCCTGAGGGACAGGACTGTTTATTATTTGGATGATCTGTCTTAAATTTCTCAGAAATTCCGCAGAGATACTGGCCAGTATTGTTAGGAAATCGAAGATGCTCTTATCTGCCCTCGCCCTCCCCACCCCCGCCCTAATCTTTGTGGAGCAGAGCAATCTTCCCCTAATAATGGGCTCCACTGCAGTGTTCAAAGTCACCTGGAACAATGACTCTCATGCCAGAGGTTCAGTGATTCCATTTTTATTTTCCCTCTCTATTTCCTGGCTGCCTCTGGTATGACATTGATTAAACATTGCTTTAAAAGTGAAAAAGAACTTCAAGCCATGTCTCAAACAAAACCTTATTTTAAACAAGTTTATGAACAGGGTCCTCAAGCCCTCCTTCATACAAACAAACCATAAAAAAGAAACACAGGCTGTATTGCTGGCTGTTCAATATTTGCTCAAAAATCTTGTCCCTGAAGCCCCCTCCCCCCCTCCTCCTCCGCCTCTCCCAGGAACGCTCTAAACAGACTGCATGTCAGCAGTAATGTCATTGTCTGAAATGCATATCGAGATCCAGACAAGGTAAGATAAAGGATTAGTCCTGTCCAGGGGCACGAACTGTAGTGTCTGTCGTGACCTCTTATTCATTAAGATCAATGTGGGGCGCGTGTTTCTTCCTGTGGGCTTTCCTGGTCAGCTGGTACAGCCCAGTTAGTAGCTGTCATGTATACACACGCCAGGGTCTCGTTTACCATGAACGTGTAGTTAAAAGGGTATTGGACACAACATAGCCCAGGAGCACGTGGCTATATTAAAGCAAAGTTAAATAGCGGCCATGAGCAATTAAGGGTTTTGCTATGAAGTCGGAATTAAAGATATTGAAGGCCCCGATACGTTTATTTTTAGTTCTACAATAAAACCCCTGAATGTTAAGGCACAGATAGTCTATATTTCTTCCGCACCCCCAGCACCCCTAGTTCCAGCGCCCTTGCCTAGAAACATTCGTCTTCTGTTGTTGGTGCCCCTTGGTTTTGTTAGCGCTGTAGTAGTTTCTATATTGGCTGTGGCACATCTGCAATTTGTAAGGAACTGGTGTAGTGTTATTTTCAGGTACATGGTAAGAAGTGGTACCCAGCGACTGCGCTTGCTAGGGTGTGTCTAAACAATGCCTAAACAACTTCCATTAAGAAAGCAAGGAATATCCTATTCAAATCTGGTACGTTATGCTGTTTTCATCTTTTACATCTTTTTAAATTGAATCTATCATATCTTACAGTCTTTTAACACCACTGTTAATGTAACTTATCATATTTTTCCACCATTAAGAAAATAGTATACAAATATTATTTTTTTTATTTTATTTATTTATTTATTTATTTTACTTGTGCAACTTTGTGTGGACTTCTTTTTAGAAAAAAAAAATGATTTTCTGTTTCCAGTTTAGGTTTGCAAAAAAATTATGTATAATTAATGGCAAATGAACCTCTGTTTGACAATAGGAAAACACCCGTCAGATCGCAATTGATTGCACCTGTACCAAAATATGACAGGGTACCACTTTCAACGTGAGCGTGTACCACCTTCTGACATTACACGGGTCAGGTACCGCATTCTGACAATGTACCACTTTCTAACACGGCACCGGTTAGGCAGGAGCAGTTTTAACACCTTTGTCTTTATAATGACGAGCAGAGGAGTATGCTTTCGTTCACTTCAAGTTAAACGAATCAGTAATTATTTACAAACGTAAACATTTTTCATATATTCCACTTGATTTTAAGCACACACCTCAACCTTTAGAGAATGAATAATAATAACGAAATTGTGTCGCCCAAACAAGTCTAAGTGGTGAAATCTCTGAGCGTTCATAGGACCCCTGCTTACAGGAGACAGCTTGAACTTGAGGTGTAGGACGCACGAAGAAAATTGATAAAGATGCAATTTTGAAAGATAGGTTACATTTGCATTGTGCAGTGGTCTGGTAGCTCTCCAACACACACACACACACACACACACACACACTAAAACAAGGAGTCAGAAAAGTGTAATCTAAAAAAAAGTGTAATCTAAAAAAAAGTGTAATCTAAAAAAAAAAATAAATAAAAAGCAATACATTCTTCAATAGTTTTATTGTACCAACCACAAAAACATGATTTAATTTTTGGAATCGTTTTTAAATGTAATCTCTGAATTTGTTTAGTTTTTGTATTTATTTAATTGAATTTAATGAATCACCTTTGCAGAGTAAATCGAAACGTAATTCCCACAGGGAGTCTACAGGTGAGTCAAAACTGCTTCTGCATCTGCCTATTTGTTTTTACTTTATATGGGGATGGGGGGGGGATTACATCCTCGTGGACTGGAAGAGAGTTTATATATCCATATATGAGGTCGCCATGAATGAAAGGGTTAATAAACTGAACTACAGATTGAGGGCCAGGATTCATAAAAAAATAATTTAAAAACACACACACACATATATATATATATATATATATATATATATATATATATATATATATATATATATATATATATATATATATTAATGTGTGTGTTTAAATAACGTTATGTGAAGACTAACTCTCTTATGAACATGCGTTTCTCGTGGCTCGCCGCCTGTTTTCACTAGCTGCCCACTGAACGAGGCAGTGTGGTGCTCAAGTCATAGGCCCACGCTTTCCCCAGTGACTGAACAGCATATAAAAGACTGCGCTGTGTGCCAAGGGGCTGCGCCATGAAAAGACGCTGTGTTCATCGTTCCAGCGCAGGAGCGGCATGCACAGAAACCGGTCCGCAGGGTAATCGGGAGCACGTCTCTACAAACTGCAGGATACACATGGCCAGGAAGGGATAGCTGGAATTCCACAGGAAATAGGGAGAGAAAAAATACCCTCTGTTTCTGGTAGTTAAGTGAAACTGGATTACTAACTGGCCAATACAGCAGTGTGTAGGACCTGACCAAAGTACAAATTGTCCCAGCTATTAAACAGGGCGTGTAGGGTTTACGTTGAGAAGCACGGCTGAGAGGTCCTGTCGTTCAAAGTGTACAGTAGAATCTCCTTTCACTAACATAAGAGACTGAGTGAACTGCACATACCTATTGTATGTATATTGCAATTGGCAATATTGAGATTTTAACTGGCATCCCTCACGTCTTATAAGAAACTATTTTCAAAGCCTTTGCTCCATTCTTCAATAAACACCTAATTCATCTTACAAAACCACATCACAACGATTAAACTGTACGTTTCAAGTCCTCGTCAGCGCTCTCAAAGTGCTTTGTTTCTTATTTTGTAACATTAACATGTTTCTGTTCTTCTTTCAAAAATACAGGACTTAATTAAATAATGGAGGAAGCGCTTTGAAAATATGGCCGAAGTTGCGTTGACAAACGTTTCGCATTTCCTTCGTCTGAGTGTTGTTCTATAAGTTTTGATGCATGAACCAAAATCATACTGCAGCTGTAATGTCAGAATTCGGTCCTGTGATAGTACCTGCAAAGTTGCAACCCTAAACGTCATTTGGGCACGTCCGCGTGGAGGTGTCCATTCAATCGTCCATCTGTGTCAATATATATATATATATATATATATATATATATATATATATATATATATATATATATATATATATATATAACTTTGAGTCAGGAGGCGGGGGTACACTTACCAGAAACGAGCTTCCAGTCGTACAAAGGTCAGCAGGTTTAAAGGTCCCGGAGTCAGTGTCAGTGTGTGTGTGTGTGTGTGTGTGTGTGTGTGTGTGTGTGTGTGTGTGTGGTGTGTGTGTGTGTGTGTGTGTGTGTGTGTGTGTGTGTGTGTGTGTGTGTGTGTGTGTGTGTGTGTGTGTGTGTGTGTGTGTGTGTGTGTGTGTGTGTGAAGCGGTGCGTTGATCAGAGGGCGGTGTGCGCACTTCAGTGGAGAGATACACACTTTGGCAACGCATTTGATTCTAGGAGCTCAAGCAGCGCGCAACGGGGTCGCTTCCGAAGCAGTCAGAGATTCGAGTCCGTCCGAAAGATCGCCGTTTCATTTTCGTAACTGTATTATATTTCCAATACAGTATCGTTTAAAAAAAATGTAAGTATAGATTTCTGCGCGTGTTTCACCTCGATGTGTGTGTGCCATTGTGTGTTTTTTCAACGAGTGCGTATTTATTTTTATTTTTTTTATCAAGTGTTACTGGGGTACAGAATCAGTAATACGTTTTGTTTTCCGTATTTTATTTATTATTTAGTGCCTTTCCAAAAAAGCACAACTATTGTTGAAGAATCCATGTATTCTCAATGGGGTAGTTCTTCTTGCTAACAGATGCAGTAATAAAAGCCGCCGTAACGCAGAGTGATGTGCATTCTGTCTCTAGTGAGAGAAACACCTATAAACAAAATTGTTTGATCGGGACCCTGCATTGATCATTTAAAAAAACGATGGAGAGAAACTATAACGTGGCTGCCTACAAGACAGAGCTTTATTGAACATCTAGGGTATTTCTATCCCAGCTGTGGCAGCGCCATTCAAGTTACATTTTAAACTTGACTTCTCTTTTATTATATATAAGGTTTAACAATATATATCATACAGCATGCAAACTGTCTGTTCTGTGTGTTTGCAGCCCATATACTTCTTGTAAATGCGTTGTTTACTCCACTGCTGTGTACATTTTAAATAGTCTATCGATAGATAGATAGATTCACAGCAGTGGTGTGTATTTTATGTGAAAAAGACCTTGTTCCCTTGTTACGTGCATATTATACACGAATTTATGTTGCTTGCGATTTGGATCCATGTACAAAAAAAGCCCTGTTTCGCCGGAGATGTGTCAGCCCCTATGATCTGTTAATCATTGCAGTAAGAACACTGGCGTGCGTATTTAACGTATTCTTCCTTACTGGCATAACCAAATGCCGCACCATATAATAAATTGCTGCACAATAGAAATGTCAAGGTGTTGAAACTGTCATTTATATTTTTCAGATAAAGGTGCAGGCGAGATAGTTACATTTCCTAAGGGAATACGATAGAGGCTGTATTGAGATTAAAAATTCAATTTGCTGCTGTGATTTCTACGAAAACTAATTTAACGTTATTAAATTGCATTTTAACTGCATTCTTTTTACTTACATATTTGCATGTGGGTCAGTGGTTGCCATCGCTCCAGGAAGTGGAGCTGGATGAGTTATTGTATTCACTAGCCAGGAGGGGGACTGGGGGGAATGGTTGTTGGCAGAGATTATTGTCAGGGGAGCCTACAAGCCTGCCTGTCTGGGTAGGGGTTACTGTAGATCAGCAGGACTACTGAGGCAGCACTGCATTTATTTATTTATTTTAAATAAATAGCTAAATGAGTCAAAGTGAGGGCTATAGAATGTGAACAAAATACTTTTAAAATTATGTATAAATTAGAAAAATATACTTTTAATGTGAAGCACTACACAGTATCTCACAGCTCTGAAACACTGCACAGTATCTCACAGCTCTGAAACACTGCACAGTATCTCACAGCTCTGAAACACTGCACAGTATCTCACAGCTCTGAAACACTGCACAGTATCTCACAGCTCTGAAACACTGCACAGTATCTCACAGCTCTGACAGCTCTGAAACACTGCACAGTATCTCACAGCTCTGAAACACTGCACAGTATCTCACAGCTCTGAAACACTGCACAGTATCTCACAGCTCTGTGAAACACTGCACAGTATCTCACAGCTCTGAAACACTGCACAGTATCTCACAGCTCTGAAACACTGCACAGTATCTCACAGCTCTGCACTGCACAGTATCTCACAGCTCTGAAACACTGCACAGTATCTCACAGCTCTGAAACACTGCACAGTATCTCACAGCTCTGAAACACTGCACAGTATCTCACAGCTCTGAAACACACAGTATCTCACAGCTCTGCACACAGTATCTCACAGCTCTGAAACACTGCACAGTATCTCACAGCTCTGAAACACTGCACAGTATCTCACAGCTCTGAAACACTGCACAGTATCTCACAGCTCTGAAACACTGCACAGTATCTCACAGCTCTGCACTGCACAGTATCTCACAGCTCTGAAACACTGCACAGTATCTCACAGCTCTGAAACACTGCACAGTATCTCACAGCTCTGACAGTATCACAGCTCTGCACACAGTATCTCACAGCTCTGAAACACTGCACAGTATCTCACAGCTCTGAAACACTGCACAGTATCTCACAGCTCTGAAACACTGCACAGTATCTCACAGCTCTGAAACACTGCACAGTATCTCACAGCTCTGCACTGCACAGTATCTCACAGCTCTGAAACACTGCACAGTATCTCACAGCTCTGAAACACTGCACAGTATCTCACAGCTCTGTGAAACACTGCACAGTATCTCACAGCTCTGAAACACTGCACAGTATCTCACAGCTCTGAAACACTGCACAGTATCTCACAGCTCTGAAACACTGCACAGTATCTCACAGCTCTGCACTGCACAGTATCTCACAGCTCTGAAACACTGCACAGTATCTCACAGCTCTGAAACACTGCACAGTATCTCACAGCTCTGAAACACTGCACAGTATCTCACAGCTCTGTGAAACACTGCACAGTATCTCACAGCTCTGAAACACTGCACAGTATCTCACAGCTCTGAAACACTGCACAGTATCTCACAGCTCTGAAACACTGCACAGTATCTCACAGCTCTGAAACACTGCACAGTATATCATAGCTCTCTTCCAGCTGCTGTGACTATTGTAACCAAGAAAGATTTATTGAAATACAGTCACACCTGTTCCAAAGAGGTAATGTATTCACAAAGGTTCATCAGTCTCCCATGTTAAATCGCATATAAAATAGAACATTTAAAAAAACAGGGCTAAACATTAAAAGCAGGCTTTTGAAAGTCATTGTGCTATGGAAGAGTGTCATGTTTTGCTTGGGAAACACCTCTCTATCACACATAAATAGGTCAAACATAGCAGAGGTGATGTAAGGTTTTTGGTAACCTGACCTTTAGCGGATATTCTCATTGTACCCACTACAGGCTGTTTAATTCTTTTGTCTAAGAAAAGAAAAGAAAACCTGAATGGAATGCAGGGAGCTGGAAATAATGTCTGAAGGACGCATTGGTTACGCTGTAGTAAGCATGTGGCTAATTTATTGAGGCGATTTAAATATTTTCATTTTCTTTTTTTTTTTAACTTTTAGGTTGAGCACCAGAGAACGATGGAATATCTGCAAAAGTGTGTGCGTGATGTCTTTCATCATCGTGGCGACTCTGACCATCGCGCAAAGGGGCACCACCACCAGCGGAGACCATCTTCCAATGCAGCTTTCACAGGGAGAGCTCAAAACCCAGAAGCGAAACGCCCTCCCCGGGGGGCACAACTTCTGGAAACAAAAGAAACACGAGGCTACCACCGAAGAAGCCACAGTGACCTACGACAGACCCCAGAGCCGAACTTGGGATGTGACCACCACCAACTGCACTGCCAACTTGAACTTCACCCACATGGAGTGGTTTGGTGGCCTGGAGTCTAATTTTAAGCAGTTTCTCTTCTACAGACACTGCAGATATTTCCCCATGGTCATCAACCACCCCGAGAAGTGCAGTGGAGACGTCTACCTCTTGATTGTCATCAAGTCCATCATAACGCAGCACGACCGCAGGGAGGTCATCAGGAAGACCTGGGGCAAGGAGATGGAGGTCAACGGCAATAAGGTCAAGACCTTGTTCCTCCTGGGGGCCGCCTCCAAGGAGGGTGAGCAAGCCAATCACCAGAAGCTCCTGGAGTATGAAGACTACATCTACGGCGACATCCTGCAATGGGACTTCATGGATAGCTTCTTCAATCTCACTCTGAAAGAGGTCCACTTCTTGAAATGGTTTTCCACCTACTGCGAAAACGTGCAGTACATATTCAAAGGCGATGACGACGTTTTCGTCAACACAGAGAACATCATGGAGTTTCTGGATGGTAGCAAGGTTACAAATCTGTTTGTTGGGGACGTGCTGTACAGGGCAAAACCCATTAGAAAGAAGGACAATAAATATTACATCCCCCATGCCCTGTATAATAAAACACACTACCCACCCTATGCTGGGGGAGGGGGATTTCTGATGGGCGGGCATGTGGCTAGAAAATTATATGGAGCTTCGGAAACCTTGGATCTCTATCCCATTGATGACGTCTTCCTTGGAATGTGTCTGGAAGTTCTGCATGTGACTCCTGTCAAGCACGACGGCTTCAAAACCTTTGGGATTGTGAAGAACAAGAACAGCAAAATGAACAGAGAACCTTGCTTTTTCAAAAGCTTAATAGTGATCCACAAGCTGCTCCCTCCAGAACTCATGCACATGTGGAGTCTGGTCAAGAGAAACCTTGTTTGCTCACGGAAAATAGAGGTTTTATAGCCGTCTGGATGCTTTACAAGCAGCAGGAGTCTAGGGGACTGACTGCACTGTGAAAAACTCTTTATATTTGAGCCGACTCAAAGATAAGTACTCCGTCTATGGAGGAGAACACATGGACATTTGAATTATTTAATGTATGTACTGTACTGTCAGGGTTACATCCCTGTGTGGGCCAGCTTTGTTTTGTTTTTTTTAGTCATTATTTTATTTAGGTGACAGAATCTGGGTAGGCATAAAAAGACCAAATAGCCGAATGCACATCCCATACTGGTCCATACCGACAGGTATGCAGTAAAGAATGTACAGTTTACTACCCAAGGGGAAGTCATGAGCCAAAAGGGGAAAACATTTTATATCCAACCGAAAATAAATATACAGACTCTGTCCCCTTACTGGATGGATAGGATCTCTACATCTTTACAATGGGGAGGAATACCCCGCCTCCAATGCTGCAGAGTGTTTGTCCAGGAAAGCTTGTCACTTTAAGTAGCGTCGTTAGTAATGATATACAAAATCTTTTTTTATAGATTTCAGATGGGATGCTCCCCAAGCATGTGCAGATCTTCTTCTCAAAGGGAGCAGTTTGAAGTGTCTCTACCTCACAAGGCGTCATTCATATGGTCTCAGCAATTAAACGTGTCCCTGCTTTTCAGAACCAACACGCTAGAAGTAAAATAGTTTTATGAGAAGTGTCCTTAAGAAATCAGTGACATTTATAAAATAATAATAATAATAATAATAATAATAATAATAATGCAAAAAAAAACGTTCTTATATATATATATATATATATATATAGATGATATATATATATATATATATATATATATATATATATATATATACTGAGCATCAAAAGAAACTTATCACTTATATTTGGATAAATTTCACTAGATGTGATCGTTCTCGAGCAGGTGAAGTGACTTTTTATTGTGCTGAACAATTGACATCATGAAGATGCTGCAAAATGATCTGCCAATCTTGGGCAGGTGGTGTGACTCTTGGTCTCCCAGTTTGCGGCCTGTCAATGACAGAGTCTGTCTGGTTATACGGTCTCGCCAGGTTTGAAATTGTTGGCTGTGAACAACCAAGACAGCGAGCCGCAGTACACTGCCCTAGTCCAGCCTCCAACATGCCAGTTGTGCTTAATCAAGCTAGCAATTCCATATCCAGAGTCCTGTCTCACTAATTAAGTGATTACGAGCATATGCTTCAGTCATAGTCATTCAAGCGTGTCATGGTCAAGGATGAATGATCGAGTGATTCAAAAGAAACCAAAAACATTTTGTCACTGTCCATCATTTATATACCTTATTTTTATAATAATAGTGATGTTTCTTTTGATGCTTGTGTGTGTGTGTGTGTGTGTGTGTGTGTGTGTGTGTGTGTATGTATATATATATATATATATATATATATATATATATATATAAATCAAAGACTGAATATACAAAGAGAAGCAAGTACTGGTGTGTAAGTTATTGCTGGGCTTCGCTTTTCTTCTGCACATTTCAAGCTGATATACAATGAAGTTTAAAGTCAAATTTTTCACTGTCTTTGTAAATGTGAATAAAGAATTAAAATCTAATGAATTGTAATGGAATGCTGTTAAGAGCACAATGACTTTGTTGTAAACCTGAACAAATACAAATGTTTGAGCAGTAATATAATGTTGTTTGTAAATAAATACCTTTTAAAAAGAAACCTGTAATAACTGTTCCCCTTGGGTGTTCATTTTATCGATATACTTCTTTTTTTTTTCAGGAGATGAAAGTTTTAGGTCATAGATAATATACAGTAGATATATATATATATATATATATATATATATATATATATATATATATATAGTGGTTTGCATAAGTATTCACCCCCCCGAGCGTACTCCACGACGCTTTCAAATTAGACTTTATATGTAGAATCTACACAAACTACTCCACATTGATGAAAAAAAATGCATATAGAATACAAATAAGTAAGATTTACAGAGAAAAACAGATTTCAGTTGCATAAGTATTCAGACCCTTTATAATATAATTTGTTACAAAGGCACATGGAATGAGTAAGGGTAATAAAGCCAACGTGAATTAACAGGGCTGAATTCAAAACAGGCATATTCCAGTGTTATTCCTGTGGTGTTTATGAATTTAGGACCATCATTTGAAAGTGTTCCACTGTGTCTTCCTGCCAGACCCCTTTCAAGCAGCTGTTGTTTGGAAAGGGTGTCCACACTGTCCTGCATGTGAGATGCTAGAACCACAGCTCCAGGTTTTCTAATTACGGCTCCTGTTTGTCGTTTGAAATTGGATCACTGTTTGAACTTCGCAGTACAGAGATCCACTTGCGAGACTTCACACTTTGCCTCCTGGACAGTGTGCAAACGTTCGGCGCAGCAGGGACATGGCTACAGGTTCTTTTGATCTTATCCACTTCTTCTTGTCACGTGACTACTACGGTTGCAGGCAGGCAACAAAATGGAATGCAAAGCCACTGAATTGCCTTACTCAAAACTCCAGGGCTGACAGCAGGAGGGACAACAAAGGGCATGACCTCTTCCTCCGACTTGAAGTTTACTAAAGTAAATACACACAGTGGTTTTGCATTTTGCCATGCTTATGCTATGCGTTTACCCTGCTGATGATCTTTGGGTACAAGATTAGCTCCACCTTACAGAAACACACACACACACACGCACCTGATGTGCCTCAGAGCGGTCAGTCAATCAGCACGTGGAGTGTTGGTTATTTTAGGGTGTGTTGAATCTTATTGCAACTGCTGATGGTAAATGAAAACTTGCTTATCTTCAAAATGTTCATTTATGAGTTTCCAGGATTTCATTTTTCATTATTTGGGATTCTTTCTGTCTCAGAAAAATTAGTTTTGGTAGATTCAGTAAACTTATAGCACTTGTACTAGCATTCTAAATATTTTTAGTAGTGGAATTGGTTCTTTCAGGTCACTTAGTAAAGAGTTTTGGTTACATATAAAAGAAAGGATAGAGTGGAAAGACAGCAGACTTCTGGTATGAGAAACTCAGTTAACAGGTGCTTCCATATCCAAGACTTCACCAATTGCTTCAAAAGTGACTGATGTGCTGCAGACTCACCCCAAACACAGATCCTGTACACCTGAAAACAGATACATGACCAAATGGACGAGCGGCTGATGTGTTTACATGAATGGGACACATTTCATAACTCACAAGCACTTCCTGAGCAGCTCCGGGCAGGGAAGGTGTGATTCTTCAACGGTCCCCTTCATCCCCATCTCCCAGTCCTGCTCCTCTTGCTTTCAGCAGCTCTGCTAAGTGGCGTCAGCTAACACAACCAGCCATTATAGCACGCCCCAGGAGCAAAAAGAATCAGTTCAGTGGCTCAGTTTCCTCGATGAAAGAAGCAGAAAGCCACCTTTTCTTTTGCTAAGAGCTCGCTTGTGTAAACAATGACAGCTCAGTGAATAAAGAGATTGTCAGCTGCCTCGTTCAGCAAGGTCGTCCATGAAGTCACTGGAACATTTCACTCTGCTGAAGGGAAAAGAAGCCTACCCGTTAAAGACACTGAGCCATAGGTAGCAATTGCCTAAGACAGGTTCAGTAAGGCAATACTTTAAAAAACATTACGTACTACTAGCCAAATGTTGTGTTTTATAAAATCTGGGGCATGCATGGAAGAAGTAGAAACATTCACCAGATGAACTTCATGTGCTGAAAAAATAAAGGTGTTCCTAATGTCAGCCAGTGTATCTCAGTAGCAAACTCGTCCTCCAGCTGCAGATAAAGCCGGTGAATGAGAAATGAGAGCTTTCTCCTCTCCCATCATCACATCTTTGAATGACACTGGTGGGGCAGGGTGTGGAAACATGCTTTCAGCAGAATCTCGGGAGCACTCGTCATTATAAACGATCGCACCGCTATCCGGAACTAGACTGTGCAGGACTAGTTTCCTTCTGTCTCATTGAAGATCATTTTAATGTGTTTCTGATAGATGCATGGTTCATTGTACTTAGTTGTTTTTTGCCCTCCACTACACACACTGGTGGTATGAAGGCTATTCAATAATGTCAGCACACCAGAGTGCAATTATAGGACAAACATCTCATTACAGACATTTAACAGATATTAAACTAAACTGGACTTTAAACTCAATTAACAGGAAGGCACTTTCCACACTGGCAAGTGTCCCTACTTATCAGGTAACCAAGTTGTGCTCACATTGAATAGAGAGGGGAGAAGAAACAAAGAACTGTGCAATTCTGACCTTAAATCTGCATCATTCGATAGATAAACCAAAATGTGTACACCGTTTCTCTGGAGCTGACAGTAGTTGGTTAACATTCAAGGTAGTCATGTCTCAACTCCTGCCATAGCATTAAAGCACAACTTGTACTCGTGTCCCAATTAAAGTCCGACCCATAGCCAAAAGAATATTTCAGTTCTGATAACTAATTAAACAAGTCTGCCACCTAGTGGAATAAGACTGCCAAAGCAATTTCATAAATTCTGCAGTTTAAATAGACAACTTGCAATGCAATCTGGTGGTCATAGCTATACTAGCTGACAAAACCCAGAGACGTCCAATGTTAAAAATCAGTTTATAGAAGTCTGTAAACGTTAGTAATTCTACCCCCTCCAAAAAAAAAAAAAAAAAAAAATCTTATTTGATTCACAGTAGTCATGATTCCCACACTGGACCTGTTTTGCTGGTCATCAATATTAAACTGATTAACCAGTGCCCTAAAAACACACATTTGTGTTCTTTAGAGAACTACTACTTCTTATTACCAACCATACAATTTAGAAACCTGAAATGGTTTAAACCCTTTCCAGTCCATTTATTCAGCACTTGCCAGGTGCATCAGGTCCAATTTATTTTCACATGTGCTGTTTAAAATCAACCCCCCCAGAGTTAAACAGGTTTAAAAGGCACCCCACCCCTTGTTTTTTTCACACACCTCTTTATTAGACATACATACTGATATAGCCTCATTTTATCACCAAACACCTCAATAACATGATCAAGCTTGTTTTATTACTATAATATCTCAAAGCTCTGCAATATTCTTTGCACGCTGGACACAGAAGCTGCTGTCTATGTGGCTATCACTTTTTTTTTTTTTTTATCAGTCTCCTATCGGTCTCACTCTGCCATTGAAAAAGTTTTCTTGGCTTTTACCACAAATACAACTAGAGAACTGTACTTTACGTCTTTGATGATGTCGGACTGGAAAGGGAAAATTTTAAATGTTGGACCTGGTCCAACATAGGACCGCAAAAGGTTAAGGGCCATCAAGTTCTTGCACCACATTTATGTCCTATGATAATGTATACGTGGCTAAACAGCAGTCAGGATTGAGGGCACATCTTCAATCAGCAGCACAGGTCAGTAAACATTTATGCTTTTGACATGACACAAATAACCTCAAAAAATGAAGAGCACACCGAGTCAATGACCACCTCAAAAGATTCTAAACACCCAAGACGCCTTCAGGTCCATTTTAATCATCTGTCCATTACAATCTGCCAAGCACATTTTGTAAAACATTCTGCATTTACAGTGAACTAAAAAAAAAATATATATATATAAAGGAAAGACGGCACTTTTTACAAAAGGTAAAATGAAGTTATACAAATCGTCGCATGTACAATATGTACCAAGCCAACAGGGCGTTAAAGTGGGTGGTCTTCACATTCCATTTTACTCCTTTGAAAAAGTTCATGGGGAGAAGGAGATGGAAACAGGCAGCCCGAACATATCACAAACAGCTCTCTTCATCTACTGGGTTGTCGTTACATTTAGATATTTACGAATTCTGGAATGTCCAAAGGCTCTGTCACGGCACATGGAGGAAATAATAAATCAAGATGAAAACAGAGTCCGTTTGAAAACAAAACAAAAGTAGAAGATAACTATAGATTTAATTATCAAACTTTATCTTCTTTCCCTGGGGTTTTCCAAATCCACCTCCTCTACCTGCAATGAATACGAGAGCATGTCAGTGAACTGCCCAAGAGCATGATAAAACAGCAAGCAGACCACATGACTATCCAATACATTTCACACGATTTCTCAGGAGGATAAAATCATGTCTTACCAAAAAGATACAACAGCTTGGTTAGTGGAACAGTAATTAAAATAAGTAAAACAAAAAAGTACAACCTGATCCATTTAAACTTTGAAAAATGACTGGTTTATATACATCTCTACCTAGTTTATATCATAAAAATTTATAACAGTCTTGGATGTTTAAAGGACCACTAAACCAGACTGCCCATGTGCACAGTAAACACCATCAGGTTTGAATATTGTTTTCATTCCAAAACACTAAAGTTGCCAACATGCAGCTTCCATCACATTAAAAGCTTGTTGCGCAAGGTGAATGCCAACATCCAGCAGTGCCAAGTGTCAACTAGTAAAAGCCTGAGGTTACGCAGGTCAGGATTATCCCCCCCACTGCCAAATGAGTTGGGCTGTTCTCACCTCCAAAGCCTCCGCGACTGCCCCCTCTGCCTCCCCGGAATCCTCCGCCTCCTCTGCCGAATCCCCCCCGTCCTCCCCTGCCACCTCCTCGGCCGCCGAACCCTCCACGACCCCCAAAGCCTCCACGCTGACCCTCTCCCTTCGGCCTGGCATAGTCTAGCGTCACTTTGCTGCCGTCGATCTCAGAGTCCTCCATTGCCTCCTTGGCAGCCTTGCAGACCTGCTCAGAGTCGAAGTCAACAAAGCCAAACCTGAAGGAAAGGAATAAAAAAGGGAGACGTTTAAAAAAGGCTTGCAGTCAGTCAAACAAACCAATATGCAACAATCCTTTTAAAATAACATGGATTAAGTGAATGCCATGCAAGAGATCAAACGCATGTTGAAAGAAAATGCTACGTTGCATATTTATCTAAGCCACACAAAGCAGACAAGCAAGACAGAAATGATCAAGCTTGAAGAACACACATCATCAGCTTATCTATGCACCCAATACACAGTAATTAATTCTTGGGACACATTTACTAAGACTGGACATGACACTTGTGATTACAGGTTTCACTTAAGTTTAACTGAAACCAAGCTTACCCTTTAGATGAACCAGTCTCCTTATCCGTAACTATTCTGGCTGCAATGGCACCATCAAAGGAGTCTCTCAATGTCTGATCTGTGGTGTCCTCAGAAAGACCTCCGACAAAAAGGGTTTTTGAGGGGCCTGAAGAAAGAAGAAAATGGTCAGACAGAAGTTACACCTCCAAGAGGAACGCTTCGGCAGGGAGGCTGTTCCAAGGAGCAGGTATGCTGTATAAACACCCGGTAGAAGGACAAGCCAGCACCAAAACTGGGACTAGTGTACTGTAGGTGGAAATCCAGAAACACTAGAGAGTGTCAAAACGTGTCTAGTTTTACTAGTGTATTTTTTATTTTAGACGATTGACCGACATCCCCCCCCCCCCCCCCCGGAACAGCAGACTGCCCCCAAACCAACTTGAATTTGAGCACTAACAATACAAACTGTACTTACCACCTGCTCCTCTACCACCTTCAAATTTCTGCCCACTGGACTGGCTGAACTCCAGTCTGATCGTTCTGCCTTCAACCTCTGTGTTGTTGCAGTTTTCAAGGGCTTCTTTAGCATCTTCGACATTTTCAAATTCAACAAAAGCAAAACTATACAGGGAGTGGGAATAGAAAAGGTACAGGAAGCATTTAGAATAGTGTTAGACAACTACTAAGTTCCACATTAAAACAGGTGTAAGACACCCCACCATCACAAAGCAGTCCTTAGGCTAGATCAGTACTTGACTATCTTGAATAAATATCCTCATGATTTCTCAGAGAGTCTATTCATCATTTCTAGCCACAAGCACTACACCTACAGGACACTTGTATTTGGCATTAAGGTTGGCTTTGTTCTAGCAACTACTTAATGCAGTTAGTGATACACTGCAATAAAAAGAGAACAGCATTTCATAAACAGCTGTTATTTACATTCAGTGGCAAGTTATTTGGTCTTAACTATGGGTGCAATTAACTACAAAATAATGGATGGCAAATTCCTTTTCAATCTTTTTTTGATTAAGGCTCTTGCTTTGATTAACAGCCAAATTACCCGTCTAGGGGGAGAGGGAGGACAGATAGAGAACAAGTGATCAGGAAGTTTTATCGCAGCCAAACTTACCCTTTGGGTCTGCCATTGTTCTGTGGTATTCTGAAAGAGACTGCTTTCTCGAATGTGCTCTGCAGGACCTCTTCTGTGGCAGTGTACGCCAGGTTATTCACAACAAGAGTCTTGGATTCTGTGGGAGGGGTGGGGAGATAATGAAAAAGGTGCTGAGGTGGGTTTAACTAACCCAAGCGTGCTACAAACAAATGTTCTGCATGGCAAATTACCTAGCAACACTAGTACTCTATGTAGATGTCATTTCAGTTTGAGTCACATTATCATATCTAGCCACCCAATGCAAATCAGAAAGCTCAACTAGATACTGGATAGGCTAGCTCTTCCAGTTCCAGTCCATTATGGGACTTTGTGCCAAACGTGGCTTGGCTCAATTACTTAATTGATCCTGACTAACAAAAGTCTTGCTATGGATCAGACTGAAGACATGGTTGCCTACCTACCAACTTAACCAGATTTCAGTAAATGTAGCAGTTTTAGTTTCAGTATTTGCTTGTGCATGAGTTACTGATTCATCCTTACCAGCCCCAGCGGGTCTGCCTGCTTTCTGGTAGTTCTGCTGGCTTTTGTCTCCAGTGAAATCCAGGATCACAGATCTGCCTTCAATATCCATACCCTGCTTTTCTTCCAAGACCTTCTCCGCTGCAGCTTCGTTCTTAAATTCAACGTACGCAATTCTGTTTAAAAAAAAAAGTTTGGCCTTTTTAAATGTGCTAGGAAAATAATCTTGGTAAAAGCAAGCTAATCAAAGACAAAACAACCTCAAAACTAACACTCGTTCACTAAAATAAGTGGGTTTCACAGAGCGTGACTGGCACTAGTCGTAAGCCCCTTTCACACTGGCACTCCTACCCAGGTCCGGACCTGGGTCTCAATCCAGCATAGTGTGAAACCGCATACCTGGGTTCAGGATATGGGTTGACACTTTGACCTGGGTTGAGCAACAAAATAGTTGACAGCTGTTCTTAAGCAGACAATAGCAAACAGCCACACCTGCGGTCAGCTTCACTTCACAAGGAACGTTTAACCTTATTGTTTACTAGTGTCTGTCAAGCCCGCTTTCTGACCCGGGTAGATCATGCCGGCAAGAGAAGGGGATCTAGGAGTTCCTTACCCAAGGTTAACAGATAGTCCAACATGCATGCTAATCAGCGTCTAATATGTGTCGTTAACAGGCTTGCTCAACGTTGACATATACAAAACAGTAGAAGTGCCTTCTCTTTAAACCCTTACCCTCTGCTGGAGCCGTCCCTGCCCTGGGGGATGCGGACATCTACAGCACTGTCAAAAACTGTCTTCAGAGCCTCAGTTGTTACAGAGTAAGGGAGGTTCTTCACAAACAGGGTACGGGCATCTCTCTCTGCAAGTGGATAAAGACACCATCATAATAAAACGCAGGACTACGGTAGTGTTTGCAAGTCAAAATTGAAACTCGACATGTCTCAAATGTGCAGGTTCTGGAAAAACAGGGATGCAAGCATGCTTCTATCGAGACATGCTTTGCAGATAATTGCCAACGCACGTGAATATCTGCTATAACACTCATCTTTCAAAACTGTACTTTACTTGGACATCAAAAGGTGAACAGCCATTTATGGAATCTGAAACAACCACTATAAAAAGTTGTACTCTAGCACATACAATATTAGTGGAATTTGGAAAAAACATCTAGTGGGGAAAATAAAACAGATCAAGCATGCAATGGGGGATTCAGCCTACCTTTCTTGTTGTCCTGAGAGTTCTCCTTGCTCTTTGCCTTGTCCAGTCTGACTTCCTGGCCAAGGACCTTCTTTCCATTCAGTTCCAGGGCTTTTTCCAAATCTTCCTCAGTTGCAAAGTCAACATACCCAAATTTCCTAACCCCCAAAAAAGAAATTTGTGTATTAAATCATGCAGTGCGAATGAGCACACAGGATTTTATTTTTTTTGCATTCGCTGACAAGACAGACTTACTTGGCCATCCCAATCCTGATGTCCTGAACCTCGAGATCTTTTTTGGCAAAAAATGTGCTGAGGGCTTCTTTGAGTTCATCGAAGTCTTTGCTGGTGTTCAAATTACCAACGAAGAGAGAGAAACCTGAAGACAAAAAAAAAAAAGCTCATGACCAGAGTCAATTCTGCACATACAGCGAGAACAAACCTCGCCCCTACAGTGCAAGCTTTTACCAGCAAGACCACAGCACATTACAAATATAAAATGGCAACAAATCAGTATTTAGTTCCTTAATGCTGATCACATGTGCAAGTCTGTTGCACTTGTTAGAACCCATTAAAAAAGCATGCAGGAGCATACCTTCACCAGACTTGGCTTTCTTTGCTGGAGGGGTTTCTGCCTTTGATGGCTCAGCCTTCTTTCTCTTTCCTGGTGTCTGTGCAGGTGCTGAAACACACAAAATGGTGAGTATTGACCAGAGCAAGTAGACCCCCTCACCCCCCCATGGGCCTCTTAATTACTGCCAGAAATTCTTTATAAGATGCTTTCAACAGATTACTTACTTTCATCCTCACTCTCCTCCTCCTCCTCCTCCTCATCGTCATCATCATCCTCCTCAGATTCCTCCTGGACCTTTACCATACCAGCCTTCTTTCCCTTGGCTGCAGGTGCTGGGGCTGTGTCCATAGCCTCCTCTTCAGACTCTAAAAAAGTGCAAAACAATTAAATCAGTAAGTGCATAAACGTAAAACTGTAGCTAGATGTATGATCACCGATAAGAGATTAAAAAGACAGTTCTACTTAATGTTCAGTTAACCTTAGCCAGCAGTACTCTTTGGTCACCTAAAGATATTCACTTAAAATACACTGCACATCAGAGTTATAAAAAAGTGACATCACATACTTCAGTATTAAGTCCCTTAGAGCTCATCATGTATGCAGTTGCATTTGTTGCAGTTCCCCCCGGGTTTAGCAAGACCCTTACCTTCATCCTCCTCCTCCTCTGAAGACTCTTCCTTTTTAGCCAGCTTGGCTGGAGTCACTTTCATAGCAGCCTTAGCTGGGGTCTTCTTGGGGGGTGGTGGAGCTTCCTCCTCAGACTCTTCTGTAAATGAAACAGATGTTAAAACCCTCCAGTAGTCATTGAGTATGCAAGCTGGCACAGACCAGCTGCAACCACACAACCTGCAAAACTATGCTTGAGTTAAGACCGTTGTAACCATTTCAGTTTTGAGGTCCTGCACATTCACGTAGCGTCAAAATTCGTGTTGGAACCTCAAATAATTTGTGTTTGAGTCTTGAAAAAGGAAGGACTATAGCACTAAAAATTGTATACAATATTGCACCCAGCTTCATGCAACCGATTAACCCTTCCTCCAGCTGACGTATTGCCTACAGGTGTGACGAACTCACCATCCTCCTCTTCGGACTCTGCCTTTTTCACTGGTGCAGCCTTCTTTGCAGGAGTAGCTTTCTTTTTTGCAGGAGTGGCCTTGCCTTTCTTGGGTGGTGGCACTTCTTCCTCAGACTCTTCATCTGGAACAAACCGCAGCATTACGCATACATTCAGACTGTGCTGCGCACTGCTTTGCCCAACTTTTCAAATGGCTCTACTAACGAGACTGTTTCAACAGAGACCACTACCATAAGACGAGTGGCATGAAAACCTGCCCTACATTCTTTCACAAGGTAAATGCTGTTGCACCCTAATAAAAGAACCACAGCATACACTCCAATGCATGTTTCCAAAGAGCCTTTTGCAGGGTGAAAACCAGACCTAGTCAAGTGTTTCTAAAGTACATTTATATGATCTGGAGGCAGAGGTTTGTCTTAAATAATGTGTTGCTTCCCCATAGCAGCATCAACCTACAGAAGCAAACCAGACATTCATGTTGTAATAGCAGCAATCAGTTCAGAGTACAGCTAGCTGGATTGCAGGTGACCTTTAAATACATAAACAATGGTAGTTCTGAAATCCATGTGTGTGTGCACGGCTTGAATTTCTAACAGAGAATTTACAATTAAAAACTAAGGTTTGCTGTTCCAAGCCTACCTGAATCTTCCTCCTCATCTTCCTCCTCCTCGCTTTCTTCCTTTTTTGTCACCTTCCCGTTCTTGGCAGCTTTGGTTACTTTGGCAGGTGTTGCAACCTTCTTAACTGCCTTTGGAAGAAGAACCTGAAAAATTAAATCATTGGTGTACACAACACAGACAAGCTAGACACTCAAGACTACTATGGCTGTGCCTTAATATTTATCCATGTTCTTTAAAATCTTCACACCAAGTGTGACTTGTGGTGGGCACCAAAAAGCTTTGATTCAATAACTTAATGTATCCATATACCACTGAAGAGAAGCTGCTACTACCAGTACCAACAGGCACCCTCGCTATTGGTAAACCCCCTAGGCACCGATCTCCCACGTGGCCAGCTGGATTCCCCTCATACCTCTTCCACCCCGCACTCTTCTTCGCTGGAGTCCTCCTCTTCGGAATCGACATCTTTTGGGGGTGGTGGTGCTGCCTTTTTCGGTTTAGTTTGTTTCTTCGCTGCCTAATAAATAAATGTTTTTTTTTGTAAAGACCAGTATAGCACACAGTAAACCCCGCCCTGAGCTCCAAGCGAACTCCACGCCCCTGAGGTTAGGTCCTACAGCCTGTTAAATGCAAATACCTGAAATATTCCCTCTAATGCCTCATACTACCTTAATAAAGCAGCTGCCCCCGACACAGAATTCACGCTGCAGCTAAAACGAGACGCGCGGAACACAAGGGAGCCCACGTGGTGCTCGGCGGGGCCTAACCGCCGTCTGAACCCTCACCCGCGACTACGTACTCATTCCACACTGCTTTAAAACTACAGTTTGAGTAAAGAAATACGCTATATAACCAATGTGTGCGTCTTGAAAAAGCTTTACATAAACTCAATACGTGCCGCTACACATGATTTATACATTAAAAACACACACTATATAAAGTTTCTTCCACCGTGATACTTCGGTTATCGAACTCAATTAGTACATAAAACTGGAAAAAAAGGCAAGGAAATGCGCGCTTTCGCAATGAAGGCGAGCAGACACGGAACAATGCCTTCCCGAGTGTGCGCGCATGGCCATTTTGTAAAGAGCAGCGGCACACCGCCCGAAAACAGGCGTAAAGGGAAACATGGCTGTCTTTATATCTGGGTCGACTGAAAACAACCCACTACTGCGCAGTTAACCCAACTGCACTTTACACCGGATTAAAAAAAAAAGAAATCTGAATTTCAACACTGTCACCTGCGACCCCAACACAGTAAAACAAACGGGGTATCGATCTTGAGAGCCATTATCTAAAACACAGAAATAAACGCAAACTTCTCAATTCTGCTCCTCTCCTGGAAACCAAACGGCGATGTGTAGCACAGCTGCGACTTACCTTTGCCAGTTTCACCATATTTGCAGACGTTGCGATCTGATCAATCGATGTTCAGATGGTATAAAATGCGACCTGTTTGTTTGTTTGTTTGTTTGTTTGTTTGTTTGTTTGTTTGTTTGTTTGGGCGCGCGACGAGACGCACGTGGACGAACGATAGAGCTCGAGCTGCGCTGGAAGGTGAAAGACAGAGACGCGAGGGGGCTCGCGGTCTAATCACTTCATAGCACGCGCGCCCCCGCCCCCCTCACACGTGACGCCTCGCGGCCAATCAGCGCGGCCCGTCCCTCCGCGGGAGTGAGCACAGCCACCCCGTGGACGCGCAAGCCCAACCCTCCCGCCAATCAGAAGGGATTGTTTTTTTTTTTTTTTTTTTTAGTCTGGAGCCGTGGCCGTGCACCAATCACAGAGAGTCCTCCCGCTCCCAAGCGAGTTGCGATTGGCGAGTAGCGCTTATAATTAAAAGGGTAAGAGCTTTCCAACCAACCGCGTTTCAAAAACACTCTCTCGGCTTCTGCACCCAACCAATCAGAAGGCAGCTTTGCTGGAGCTCTGTGCTTAGCCAGCTGAACCCAACACGTGGGGACAAGTAGACGCGACCATGTTTGTTTGTGGTTCAAGATAAGGGGAGCTGGCAGTTTCCGTGCACAAATAATTGAAGTGTTTCTACCATACGTGTTGTGTCATTCTTTATACAGAATAGTACAGTTCATCTAAAAAAGGTTATTCATATTGGCCCTATGATTACGCTAAATTTGACATTTTTTTTAAGAATAGTCACTGTTATGTTATAATCGGTGTAGCCATGCTAATTAACTGCATATTGTATATTAGGTGGGACTTGTTTTTTGTAGATTAATGCTTATCTAATGTGTCGAGACGCTGTACCAGCAGGTACCTGTACACGTTTTACTGGAAATCGCCCCACCTGGCTTTGAGAATGTTAAAAACAATACAATATACCTTTAGAAAAATGACACTGACCTGCTATTAATAACATTACACGAAAATGATGTTTTGTCAATACGGTACAGGTTGTTGTGGGGGGAAATAAATGTCTTAAAGATACACAATTACAGGAAGTATGGAATCACACGCCTGCGACTCCACTGCGCTGAGATCGCTCGATCTCGTTTGATTTCGGACGCTGAGCCCCGTCGGGCCTGTTTAGTATTTCGCTGGGGACCGCCTTGGAAATCCAGGCGCTGCATTTTATTCACGGCCAGTAGGTGGCGCAATATCAACATGTTTTACAGCATTAACATCAACACATAACTACAGAATTAAAAACAGACTAACATGGACTGCACAGTATTAACAGAGTTTTGTTTTAGCTTTCTTTTTTTAATCAGAACTATTTCTGGACTAGTTTATTATAGTCTGTTTTTTCTTCACTGTTGATTATTATTGATCACCATACCGTAGAATTGCGGTATTGAAATGACTGCAGAGTCGATTGTATTATAACGGCATCAAACACATTTGGTTAAGAACATAAGAACATAAGAAAGTTTACAAACGAGAGGAGGCCATTCGGCCCATCTTGCTCGTTTGGTTGTTAGTAGCTTATTGATCCCAAAATCTCATCAAGCAGCTTCTTGAAGGATCCCAGGGTGTCAGCTTCAACAACATTACTGGGGAGTTGATTCCAGACCCTCACAATTCTCTGTGTAAAAAAGTGTCTCCTATTTTCTATTCTGAATGCCCCTTTTTCTAAACTCCATTTGTGACCCCTGGTCCTTGTTTCTTTTTTCAGGCTGAAAAAGTCCCTTGGGTCGACACTGTCAATACCTTTTAGAATTTTGAATGCTTGAATTAGGTCGCCACGTAGTCTTCTTTGTTCAAGACTGAACAGATTCAATTCTTTTAGCCTGTCTGCATATGACATGCCTTTTAAGCCCGGAATAATTCTGGTCGCTCTTCTTTGCACTCTTTCTAGAGCAGCAATATCTTTTTTATAGCGCGGTGACCAGAACTGCACACAATATTCAAGATGAGGTCTTACTAGTGCATTGTACAGTTTTAACATTACTTCCCTTGATTTAAATTCAACACTTTTCACAATGTATCCGAGCATCTTGTTAGCCTTTTTTATAGCTTCCCCACATTGTCTAGATGAAGACATTTCTGAGTCAACAAAAACTCCTAGGTTTTTTTCATAGATTCCTTCTCCAATTTCAATATCTCCCATATGATATTTATAATGTACATTTTTATTTCCTGCGTGCAGTACCTTACACTTTTCTCTATTAAATGTCATTTGCCATGTGTCTGCCCAGTTCTGAATCTTGTCTAGATCATTTTGAATGACCTTTGCTGCTGCAACAGTGTTTGCCACTCCTCCTACTTTTGTGTCGTCTGCAAATTTAACAAGTTTGCTTACTATACCAGAATCTAAATCATTAATGTAGATTAGGAATAGCAGAGGACCTAATACTGATCCCTGTGGTACACCGCTGGTTACCACACTCCATTCTGAGGTTTTTCCTCTAATCAGTACTTTCTGTTTTCTACATGTTAACCACTCCCTAATCCATGTACATGTGTTTCCTTGAATCCCAACTGCGTTCAGTTTGAGAATTAATCTTTTATGTGGGACTTTGTCAAAAGCTTTCTGGAAATCTAAATAAACCATGTCATATGCTTTGCAATTATCCATTATCGATGTTGCATCCTCAAAAAAATCAAGCAAGTTAGTTAGGCACGATCTCCCTTTCCTAAAACCATGTTGACTGTCTCCCAGTACCCTGTTACCATATAGGTAATTTTCCATTTTGGATCTTATTATAGTTTCCATAAGTTTGCATATAATAGAAGTCAGGCTTACTGGTCTGTAGTTACCTGGTTCAGTTTTGTTTCCCTTTTTGTGGATCGGTATTACGTTTGCAATTTTCCAGTCTGTCGGTACCACCCCTGTGTCAAGAGACTGCTGCATGATCTTGGTTAGCGGTTTGTAAATTACTTCTTTCATTTCTTTGAGTACTACTGGGAGGATCTCATCCGGCCCAGGGGATTTGTTTATTTTAAGAGCTCCTAGTCCCTTTAACACTTCTGCCTCAGTTATGCTAAAGTTATTTAAAACTGGACAGGAACTGGATGACATGTGGGGCATGTTGTCAGTATCTTCCTTTGTAAAAACTTGTGAAAAGTAATCATTTAACATATTTGCTATTTTTTTTTCTTCATCTACGATTTTGCCATTTGTATCTCTTAAACATTTAATCTCCTCTTTGAATGTTCTCTTGCTGTTGTAATATTGGAAAAACATTTTGGAATTGGTTTTAGCTCCCTTAGCAGTGTTTATTTCTATTTCTCTCTTGGCCTTTCTAACTTCCTTTTTGACTTGCGTTTGCAGTTCTGTGTACTCTTTCTGCGTACTTTCTTTTTGGTCCTTTTTTAATGCTCTGTAAAGTGCCTTTTTTCGCTGAATATTTTTTTTAATTGATCTATTAAACCATTTTGGCAATTTAGTTTTACATTTAGATTTGTCTACTTTAGGGATATTTTATGTTTATATATAAATGTTTTATGAAACACACTAAAACGTCCATCATTTTCAAAAGCCGATGAATTTTAATTTTAATTTTATTTTTTAGCTGGAACAGTACTAAGAAACGTACATTAGACATTGGTCTGATTGTGCCTGTAATACAGTTACAGACTTTGACCACAAGAGGGCACTGGATCTTTCGATTTGAATACACGTTTTCTGTGTCCAGTACTCAGTTGGGAATTTACATTAATCCAATTCCTCTGGGAGCCAAACAGTATTTTATTAAATACGGGGGAAACAATGTTATGCACCCACAAACACAGATAATTGTAACTGTGTATAATTTCGGATCCACGCTTGAAAGGCGGTAGTGTAATCAAACTGCAGTTTATTGTAGCTGCAGTGTACTAAAACCAAACTGACGTGTCGTCCCTCCCCCGTCATGACAATTTAAGGTGTGCAGGCAGCACAGTACTCAGTAATCAGTGATACACAAGCAATAGCCGCTCGTGTGTGGAAATGTTAGATTGGGCATCTTAAACAACTTCTAAAATGGCGCATTTCTCTTACTATTTTAAATTAATTGCATGTGCGGCCTATTAAAGTCATCACTTCAATTAGACAGCCACTAAATTGCCTATTTT
The DNA here is from genome assembly GCF_017654505.1 of Polyodon spathula. Taxonomy (NCBI): domain Eukaryota; kingdom Metazoa; phylum Chordata; class Actinopteri; order Acipenseriformes; family Polyodontidae; genus Polyodon; species Polyodon spathula. The sequence goes on along the minus strand of NC_054547.1, from coordinate 37,489,264 downwards.
GACATTTTTTTCATGATGTTCCTTAACTTTTACAGCTGGGTGATTTGATATGCACAACAAATCAAAAATACAAAAGCAATGGAGTGTTCTAATACATGCGCACACTGCAGTATACTGTAAACATGTCGTAATGATAAGTATGACCGCTTTAATTTATCATACTGCCACCTGGTGGACATGTGGAAAGGGCAGTTAATACAAGTTGATTGAAGAGCCTGAAGTCTGTGTCACGTCTCTGACTTGGATGACAAATATTACACATGGCGTCGACACGGCACGGAAACCATCCAGAAAGCAGTCATCAGCCTATTTCTGTGGGGTTTTTTGGGCGTGTTTGACCCGATCGGGTAATTTTATTAACGAGCACCGAAGAGGTCTGTCGCTTCTTGTGTTTGCAGCTGGTTCCCAAAGTGTACGTCGTTTAAACACAGTGGACCGTGTAACTCACGGCTCAAACTCTTACACGCACCCTATTTCTCTTGTCTTGTAAATATTATTAATTGTTTTTTTCTACCGCCTCGCCAGGCAGCTGGTGGTGTCATTATGTGTTCTGATTTTTTTATTTGATTTTTTTTGCAGACAGAAGCACCCTGCACAGAGAGGCTAGTTGAAAATTCCAGCTGAGCCAAGGTGAAAACACTGACTGATTGCCGCACATAAGCGAAATTTAAAAACGCACAAACAATAAATCACTCTGCAACCTTACACGTCAAAGATCTAAAGAGGCAGCTTTAAGGCAATGTGCCTTAACAATGTAGCGTTTACACATTTAAGAATTGCTTTAATATATTAAATTAAATTATGTTACCTGTAGTCCTCTATTTGACAGGTTTAGTTTGTGAAAATACCCAGGGCTGACACTTCGTACTGTAATTCTAAAAGTACGCTTTATTTATTTTAGCACGGTGTCTGTCTGAAATAGGATCCCACCTATAGGATTCTTTGAAACAAGCGGAACCGTTTTTTTATGTGTAAATGTAACGATACACAAAAGTGGTGAGGACTTGGGCAGCCACATTTAAAAATGTAATTGTGTTACCATCGCTCAACATATTTAAAATAAGACACGTGCATTACTAATTCTATACAGAACACAGTCTGTGAGAACCCTAATACACATTCCATATTCTGCAGTACCACTAGGTGGCAATATATTATAAGGAATAGTAGAGAACCCGGCCAGAAAAAACAATGGTTGCAGGTGTCTGGACTGTCCGTGCATTATTTAGGAAGCACTGAGCTACAAATCTGTTATACAGGTGCACTGTGGTAACCATGACATCAGCATAGCAACATGTAGTGAAAGAATAGTGGCAGCATAGCAGTATCCTTGCCTGCATGATAAAGCACTATCCTAGCTGAGTATCCTAGCCGTGCATGATAAAGCACTTTAAAAGTGATGGTAGATACATAATAATCTTTATATAGCGCCTTTCATAATGGACCACCATCACAAAGTGCTTTACAAGATATGAGACAAGGAGTGTGAACTATGCATCAGCTGCAGAATCATTTACAAGAACGTCTCACTGAAAGATGGAGTAGAAGGAGGGCAAGTGACTTGCTTGGGGTCACACAGGGAGTCATTGGCTAAGCTGGGATTTGAACTGGGGACCTCCTGGTTAGAAGCCTGTTTCTTTAATCACTGGTCCACACAGACCCCTAGCTAGTGTACATGGTATACTCGTGGTAAACTTTAAAGTTACAGTGCAGGTTTAGTGAGGTCAAGTGTCATAAAAGCGCCACATTGGCTTGTTTATGCCTCATTGTGCTCAGATCAGCAGCAATGTTTTAGTTTTTTTTTTAATTTTGTTTTTATACTGTACAGTGCTAGGTTTATTAGATTTCTTCCAATGCATCTTTGAACTGTTTGATGTTTTGTACCAGATTTCCCATGATTTGTTTGCCATTGTGTGCCTCTTGTAAACCTTAGAATGGAGCAGGGGAGAAATGTTCACTTTACAGGAGAGACCAGTGCTGCCACTCATTAAAATCTGTACAGAAAGCACCACAGGACCTGCTGACAATCCGGAGCATCATTCAGAGGACACGTTTTCACTGCATGGAGTGCCCCCTGCTGTTTGAAGTCATGCACAATGGGCCCTGAGTTCATTTGTTTTGCTTGACCAATTCTAACCTATACCCCTTATTGTGTACGTTATGTCAAACTGGTCCACAGCACCTATAATGACTGGAGTCGTCGTCTTCTTCTTCTTGAAAAAACGTACACATGACATCCGGGTGTGTGGTGTGTAAAACAAGTTAGTTAAACAAATCATTTACTGTGCTTCAAAAGTGTGGAGGTAACACTTTGAAAAGAGTCCTTGCTCCTATTAAAATCAAGTTGCTGTGTTCATTTGAACACTTGCTGTTCCACCCAGTATTACCCATACCGTATTAAACCGCTGTGTAAAAAAGTGCCTCCTATTTTCTGTTCTGAATGCCCCTTTATCTAATCTCTGTTTGTTTCTTTTTTCAGGTCGAAAAAGTCCCTTGGGTCGACATTGTCAGTACCTTTTACAATTTTGAATGCTTGAATCAGATCGCCGTGTCGTCTTCTTTGTTCAGGACTGAATAGCTTTGATTCCTTTAGCCTGTCTGCATATGACATGCCTTTTGAACCCAGAATAATTCTGGTTGCTTTTCTTTGCACTCTTTCTAGTTTCTGTTTGCATTCACAATGGGACTTATTCACAAGCTCACCCTTTAAAAGTGCCTATTTTAATGCTCTAAATCATAACAGATTTTAATACCGCCACTCTATAATGTGCAAGCCTCACTCTATTGTTACCTTCCTATAAATCAGCCTTGGGGAAAATCCCCAGTGAGTTTCCTATAGAAATATTCATTCGTTTAGATGATTTTCTTAAAAGCCTGTTTTACGATTAAAGAAGGTTTTTTATTAAACCTTTCGATAAAGAGCTAGCAGTATATTAGTGCCTTAAAACACTTCAAAAGAAATCTGAAATAAGGCATGATAATGATAATAATTATAAAGCTTACCGCGGTCAATTTACACAATCATTGTGCAGTTTTTCCCATGCTTTTTCCATGGTAAAACTAGGCATTTCCCATAGTTACTTTTTAATATGCAATACCATACCTCCCTGTGCTTTACAATGCTTCCCTGTGCTTTACCAGACCTCTCTGTGCTTTACAATGCTTCCCTGTGCTTTACCAGACCTCTCTGTGCTTTACAACGCTTCCCTGTGCTTTACCAGACCTCTGTGCTTTACAATGCTTCCCTGTGCTTTACCATACTTGTCTGTACTTTACAATGCTTCCCTATGCTTTACCATACCTCTCTGTGCTTTACAATGCTTCCCTATGCTTTACCAGACCTCTCTGTGCTTTACAATGCTTCCCTATGCTTTACCAGACCTCTCTGTGCTTTACAGTGCTTTCCTGTGCTTTACCACACCTCTCTATGCTTTACAGTGTTTCCCTGTGCTTTACCATGCTTCCGCTGTGCTGCATTACACTTTGCTATGCTTCGTGATGGGGGTTCAGTGTCCTTGTTTAGGTGGGAGCGAGTAAGGTGCATTCTGCAAAACAAACTGGAAGACACTGGGAAGTGCATGTGGAATGTTTCTTTTTTCTTTTTTTTTAACATTTACAGCTATTTAAGACAAAAAGTTACAAACGTATTTGACCTGCAGTTTGCATCAATTTCAAAAAAATGTTACATAAATAAAACTCATATTCATAAATATCTCTTTATAAACATATAAATAGTTTTTAAACATAAATACATTTATGCAGGAATGAAGTACATGAATGTACAGCAGCGACAATAATATACAGCTTTGCATTATTAGATTCTACAACACGGTCCGCTGTTTTGTTGCGTATGTGTTTATTGTGATGGTTTTCAGGATCTTCAGTAACGCTGGTGAAGACGGTTCTTCGTACCGGAATTCGAACCTATCAGTTTCTTGAATAAGGATGGTATTGTTCTATTGTTCTGAGCAACTAAAACAAAGTTGTCCAAAACCCATCTTCCAATGAGTGCCCTAAATAAAAAAAAAAATCACATATTCAGGTTTCAAATACACAATAAACCCCACGCAAGGTTTTTCTTAAAAGTAATTAATTATGAAAAATAATAATAATAAACACCAGTTTATTCCCCTCCCCTAAAAAAAATACACATTTTTTCTATTCAGTTAAAAAAATGCATAAATAAAAAAAGAGAAGTTTAAAGTATTTGAATTGACTGAAGTCTATGATGTTCTTCATCTGAGCTCTGTGCAGCACTGTGTACATCTGAAACCATTTTTACTTTCTGTCAGTCTGTCTGCCTGACTTGTTGACATGATTTCCCATTCAGAATACAGAAATGGAGGTGGGATTGAAGTACAAGCTGTCCTGTGCAAGTATTTATCACACTGGTCAACAAGTCTTTCCTCTATACTTCTTTTCATGGCAGTTGTATTCACTCTTTCTGTATACTATGTGTACAGCTCCCTGTAAACCAGTTCATGCAGCAGCTATATAGCAATCTCATAACTTCATTAACTGTCAGGTATAAGATTACAGGGCAGCCCTGAGAACTATCTATTAAATAGAGCTCCTGGCTGCAAAACTCGGCCCCTGAGCCTCCATAGGATTGTGCCCATCTTTGCCTCCCCTTTGATTACACGGAGCTCTTTAAGAAAGGGATATAGTGGCAAAAGCTAATGGCATTGCTTTAGGCAACAACAGGGAGACAGCCTTCAAGGCTAACATATGCCCATCAGTCTAATGGAATTGAGTGATATATGTATAAAAAGTGTAGACCCCTACTGCCAAGTTGAACCATCATGCATCCAATACAGTGACTAATAAATCTGCAATGACAAAGGGTTCCCACTGTTCATGGCGCAGCGCTACGTTGTTTTCTGCTTATCTGCTGTTTCTGGTAATAACGGTCTTTGTCTATGCTGTGCATCTTAATATACTGTACACTTTGTAAGGGTATTGTGAGTTATTGCAGTCACTCAGCTTGAAGAGTAGGATTCCGCTCTGCTTTGGTGTTTCAGTTTCAATGCAATGTCCTGCTTTGCTTTGCTCCGTTATATTGTTACCCTAATCATGCAGAAATGCCATTTAGCTTTTTCAGCAGCAAAGCTTTTTAAACACGAGCGGCATGGGATGATCTCCTTTGTAGGGAAGAGTGTTTTGGGTGCTCCAGAGTATCGATGAATGGGTTTGACAGCATCGAGCGCTATTCATGTGGCTTTGTTCATTGGTTTGTTTTATTAACAGCCACATTGATTAAAAAATAAAAGATATGCTCACTTGAGTGGGTTTGTACACCTGGGAGACCAGGGATAAATACTTAAATACACAATTAAACTGGGGCTCTAAAGACTCTTTACGTAATTAATATTGGACCGTTTGTGTAAAGAGATGTCAAACAGCAGGGCAGGTCATATTTCAGTGATTTAATTTGACACTGGATTCAACTGAACAGACCATTTGTGTGTAATTTAGCTTGCTATTTTATAGCATGTAAGCATATTTATTAGCTTACTTGACTGATTTTGAAAAAAAAAAAAAAGGTCCTGATCTTCAAGATCCGTCAGTTCAGAAGTCTGCAATGCCTGACTCTAACAAATAATTACAAAAAAAAAAACAGTGGCTAACTCCCAAAGGTCAATTTTTTGCCTACGTGCCTAGGAATAAACTACAACACATTCTGCTTATAGTGCACTTAGTCAGTCGACACATGACATTGGTCAAATCAAGCCTAATTATAGTCTGTGCTATTATCTTGATACCAGGGTATTTTAATTCTACTCACCGCCTCCCCAACTGTGTGCCGTAGCTCTAACAGCCCAGCCCGCTCATGGATCCTATTCTGTCCAGCTTGAGTCCGAAGCAGCCTTTGGACAGACCCTTCTTGTGGATGCCTTTGTATTTCCTGGGGTTGGGGTGATCGTTCATGATGCGAGCCCAGGTCGCTTTAGCCCTGGCGTCCAGACGCAGGTCCCTGAGGAGTCGTACTCTCGAATTTTCAAGTCTCAAGTCCCGCTCCCCGGACGTCAGATATTCAGAAAGCTCCTCGCCTAGTAAACTGGTCAGGGACTACAAAACAAAGGGAAAGGGGAATGAGCAACACTCGCTCACTCACTCACTCAACACATTAATGTACTAGTACACGAATTGGAAACAATAGCAATGACTATCTTCAATCAATCATGTCATTTAAGATTTATATTCTTGTATAGGGTGCCTGTCTGTATTCAAAATGTAACTGACATGTAGTCGTACATCACCCTGACCCCATACTGTACCTCCAGCGCAGACACACACACACACACACACACTCTTCTCTGCACCCAACGCAATGCCTTACATTTCTTCGTGTGCTTTCAGTGGTTAGGTGTGCTTGTTGGTAATTGGGTTTCTAATGATATTTGTGTCTCTGTTGTAAAGTTTTGATGCTTTATAGGGTAGCCCTGCAGTATGTACAATTCTGGATGTATTTGATCAGAGAACACGCTGTGTTCATGTTGAGCAACATGTACATGGCTGCGTTGTTCTCAATCAGGTCTATGTGTTGTCTTCTCAGTCAGGTCTATGTGTTGTCGTCTTCTCAATCAGGTCTATGTGTTGTCTCTAATCAGTGGAACACTCTTTTAGTTTTCTTGTATGTATGTATTGTTATTTGCAGTATTAACCTGCTATGGTGGGGAATGCCTGGTTTCAGGTGCACCTGTCAAATGAGTCTAAAGTATATCCAGAATAAACCAAAGAGCCTTCTACTGTGCTAACAAATAGATATTTGGACAGCAGTTCTAAGAAAGGGTCACCCTTTACCCTAAGGGGCACTGTCTGTGTTACAGCTAAATAACAATCGTGCCCCCCCCCCCCCCCCCCCCCCCCCCCACACACACACACACACACACACACACACACACTTAATGAGATGGGTTTTTAATTTGTTTAAGGGTATTTTTAAAGACAACATTACTTTTTAATAGTGTTTAATTTACTATAATATCAATAAACATTAACAACAAAATGAACAGGGTGCGTTAATGTGTTTCAAGCTCGTCGTTAACACAGACAGGAAAAGTGGCAATTAAAACAATGTGTTAATGTTCGCACTCTAACAGCCATTTTAATACAGCAGCATCGGCAACTTGCTTTGATTTGTACTAATTCTTTAAGTATCTAATTGAACACAGTGTGAGCGAAGCTGTATAGCAGGCTCTACGTGTAGAAATAGTGCTGATAACAAACTGTACAGCCTAAACCATCATTAATAAAAAAACACATGCTGGGTTTTAACTGAAAACAACTGAGAATATGATGTTATTTGGTAGCACATTGCTTTCTAGGCTAGCCTATTGTTTTAATATACTCGGGGATAATGTCAGAAATACCCGTGCACGGTATAGACATATATTGCGGTATATAGTGGTAAAAGAATATAGAGAGGTGCAGTAAATCAAATCTCCGAGGTTGGTTCGACTTTAAGCGGTTTCCCGATCCCCGACGTGCCTGTGGCTTGCCCGTCAATGACTCTAACAATGCCCGTGCCAGCAAGTGTCACTGCTACTACAGCGCAACATTGGTACAAGCGCGCTACACTGCATTGCTGCTAAATGCACTGCACCCTCCGCGACAGAAGTTCCAGCTGGATTATGTTATTAAACGTGAAGTTTATACCGATCGTCTAAACATACGCATTTGGAACGTAACGTGATTTGGGGTACCATTAAAAGCTACCATACTGTGGCAGAAGCGTTGCCCAGCCACTAAAGCAGCAGGGAGTCTGTATCTGGGAGAGCGCAGTGTGGGTACCACCAGATTTTCTTGAAGGAAAGAGATGCGCGGGTTTGCACGAAAATGTGAAGGGAGTCCCGTTACTGCTGCCTCTATGTGACTTGCCCACCAGCCTTGCTACAACAGACTGGCAAAAACACATGTTTTGACCAATATCTTCCAAATATGCAAAACAGTCACTCGCATGTTCTATAGTTACAGCACCCTCGCTTTGCCGAGATTATACACATTGCTATTTATTTATATGAATTGTTATGTACAAAAAGTTTACAAACCTCCACACTAAAAATAAATAAATAAATAAATAATACGTATTGTGGTAGAATAATGGTTATTTGAATTGCTTTCATACACAAATCCAGTAATGTAATATAATGTAATATAAACAAGAAACCAAGTCCGTGTTGTCAAACCTGTTTTTACAAAACTAGACTTTCATTCATTAAAATAACATCGATTTAAGATCCCTCCACCTACACCTATAAATTAAACCCATGATTTGACGCCTTGCCTTCCAGCACAAGGCGGACTTACTTCGTTTACAGGCTGAAGCGTATATACCCTAAGCACTATTCCATCCTGCCCCGTGTCACCAGGCTGCCCCTCCGTCTAATCTAAATGAATGAACCTTTGCATTGATTTTTTTTTATTTTAATGAATGAAAACTGTACACAAAGCACGTCCCTTTCATCCAGACCTGCAACTCTCTCAAGCGACACAGTATGTGGGCACCTAGCACCCCTGGCACCAATACCTTATTAACTGAGCCTGTCTGCTTGTACTCGAGTCTGTATATCATCCTGGATTTAAACACACACACACACACACACACACACACACACACACACACACTCTCTCTCTCTCTCTCTCTCTCTCTCTCTCTCTCTCTCTCTCTCTCTCTCTCTCTCTCTCTATATATATATATATATATATATATATATATATATATATAATATATACACAACATTTTAAGGTACCTTCTGTTGTGACTCCGTCAATGGTTTTGCCTCCATGCTCACGGAAAGCAGGGTCACCAATAGTCCACAAGCTACCAAATGCGTGAGATTCATCGTGTTTCTCTTGGTTTCCAAAGTTGTGTCTGCTTCGTGTCAAATTTGATTGGGAAGCGTTGTAGCTGTGCGTTCTCTCGCCTTGCTCTGCTCCTTGGTTCTTACAAGCCTGTCTGCCTCTCTGCCTCCCCATTCGCTCCTTTTATAACCGCTGGTGATGTCAGTCTCGCTTTGATCGTATCAGCTACTTTTTTTTTCATTCGCTTTTGCATTGTTTACTTTGTGGCCAATTTAAGATGGAATTACATCTTCGCGTTCTTCTATGATGCTCTGTGTCCTCTCTGGAAATCTTGGCTCTTTTCAACTTTGTTTTAATAAAATCATTTCTTTTCGGTTTGTGTGTGCTTGTGTGTAGAAGTTTCACTTGTGCATTGGTATAGCCAGTTACACACACTATATGGTACAATAATATATTGGAATGCAGTAATTAAAATGAGAAATTCATTTATCAATGTGATGGATTTTTTGCTGGTAATAAACGGTCCAAGCCTCCTCATTTATTTTAATTCTTATGAGCTGAAATTTAAGACAGTTTTCTTTAACAATTGGAAAAAAAAAACTTTAATATTAAAGGTGTTCGAAAGGTTTTTTTTTTTTTTTTTTTTTAATATAAATTAATATTGCCATCCAGGATACTGTTGTCGAAAATTATATTGACAGTCTCCTCCCGTTTACAAGGGCGCCTCTGTACGCATTAATCAATACAAACTCTATACATTTCTCCAGGATAAAGGTTTCAGTTTAACATCAAATAATAGGCTATAGGAAAAAAAAGCTTTTGTAAAACAAAAAACGATAAGCATTATCAAAAAATAAATAAATAAACAAACTGACTTTTTTTCGATCAGAATGTTTTGTGTTTCCCAATTTGACGGACAAACGGACATTAGAAACCTATTCGATAAGGGCTAATTTTTTACTTAAACACATTAACAACGCACTTTCACGCTGCAGCGAGTATATTATAATATACGTATACGTTATCATAATGTATACATGTATTAGGGAAGCTGTAGTCTGTTAGAATGCGACGGTATATTATAAATGTTATGATATATCCATTGAATATCGTTTGTTTAAAACCATTACAACATAAAACGTGTTAACAGGGAGCTGGGATTGTGAATCGTCTGAATCGTCACTTAGCCTATCGATTCTGCTTTTCACGCACAGTAAAACAAATACTAATGTAACCCTTAGGGAGGATTTGTGAACAGCCATAAGGATACAAGCATCCCCTGTGGTTACGCGAGGACGGGTAGCCTATCTGCAGTAAAGTCCAATGAAAACGTATATCTCATTTAAGAACTTCAAAAGGGAGCAAAAGGGCTTTGCAAGTGATGAAATGGGCAACCACAGCAAGCGAGGCGTTTTAGTGTAAACATGTTTCATTTAAACAAATAACAATGTGAATACTAATAGCAATTATAACTTAAACAGCAGTAATAGTGCATCCTTACCTACAGTGTAGTAGGCTATTGGAATTTACTTTAATCACTACCAACTGGCTCATAAATAGAAATTTATACCAACAATTCTTTTTAAAGTAGCATTTCGTATCCTTCTTCTATATATTACAGATAATTCTCAATTACGATTTATTTAATTTTGAAGTACAGACTTACATATAACAATTATCCGTGTGTTTATAATTGTGTTTAAATTGGTTGCGACCTCTTAAACTTATCTACTCGGGAAGTCCAGCTGTTGCCTATCCGGCGCAGTACTTTCCCTGGGTTGACGCATTGTGTTTTACCTCATTTTGTTTCAGTTAACAATTACATGAATGACTAAGTGAATTAATGAATGCGCAGATTAATGCTAATGGAAGTTCTCGTAATGGTTTCAAAAACTACTTTTTTCAATTCTGTCTTGGAACTGCCTGGTTCATTGGCAACAACGGGCTGTGCACAGCACCTGCTTGGCAGACCGCTTGTAAATTCAGCAGCTAAGTAACTGGCAAGACCCTTCAATTCATGCAAACAGCGACCCGCTGAAAGCTCTCAAGATTATTAGATTGAGGACTCGGCTCCTAACAGAATCTTGCCTGGATATGCTGATCGGCTCGTGCTAGGACAGGCTGTTCAAAATGTGGTCAGAGCGTTTGTTTGAATTACAATGTTCTTTGGAATACAAGAAAACACCATTTATATATTAATAAGAAACCTATATATATTATTGATATAATATATATATATATCTAATATATAAAACACAAACCAAAAAGTAATCCTTTATCACTGGATATAATAATAAAACTTGCTTTATGTGACCAGGTAGAGTTGAAGTTCTAATAATTATTTCTGTGTTTTTATTTTTTATGTTGGTTGTTTATTTGCCAATATGGTTAATTTCAGTTTTACATTTTATTTGATGCATAACTGCTTTATAATAAAATATTACAGCTAAAACCTTATTTTTCAGTTTATGGGGACATTTTAGTTTTGGAACAACGCATACATAAGGAAAATGTATCAATATGCCTCTATCAAAAAGATTGGGCGCACACCTAGACTTGTGCTGCTGTAGCAGTTCAGAATCTGCAAAAGACATGCAACTTCATGCTCTGCTTGGAACAGAATAAATACCACACAAACACACACACACTAAAGTAAACAAGCATACAAAATAACAATTGAGATAATTGCCAGTAACAGAATTAAAGCTGCAGTAAGCCAATAACTGCAGACAGATGTAAATGAGATGTCAAGGTCCAGTTTTAATGCTGAGTACTGTATAATGTGATAACCTGTAATGTGCTATTTTATGATGCAATACTTTGTACTGTGATATTTTGTAACAATTGTAAGTCACCCTGGATAAGGGCGTGTGCTAAGAAATAAAAAATAATATTTTCACTAGTACAGTAATTATATTTCAGGTATTTGCCTCTTTTGCAATTTTTGTCCACCTGGTGGCACTGTTTGCTATTGTAGAATTCTGTTGGTGTGCAGCTTTAAAATGGAAATAAATTCAAATCAGAGGTCTACCCAAACATTAGGGCACGGCTTGCTAATACATATCCCGAATAAGTCAGCTAATGAAGAAGGCTTCCAGTAAAATAACGAGTGTCACTGATGAGCGCAAATCACAGAAACAATTAAGGTGTCTGACATTTCCAATTCTCAACAGGCTGCCGTTGCAAGACGCCACACCAGTGATCCAGTGAGGTTGCAGGTCAATGCTTCAGCACAATTAGCTACTGTATGGTTTTCTAATTATACTGCCAACGAACAACAAACGAATACAGCACAGTGTATGCAGAATCAGGCATCAGTTTCTTTAAGTTACCAAATGAGAAAGTGCAAAACAACCATGTACTTTACTGAAGTATTATATATGTGTGGACAGAGCATTCCAAACATTCCTCCAGTTACATTAATACTGTATTCTGAAAAAAGAAGCTTGAAGACACCCGAGAAATTATTTTAAGCACTATTACACCTGTGCCTTTGGTTGCTAATCGTATTGAGATCTTGACTACCTTTCCCCATTCTCCTAGCCCTAGCTTTTTAGGTCAGTTTTGTTACCGTTAGTTTTTATCTTTGATTCCAATGTGAATTTAACCTGCGATTGATAAGAAATTCTTCAGTATCAAATAACCCCCAAATTGGTAAAGATGAAAGTCTTCCTTTCTTATTTTTAAACGAAATAAAGCACATTAAACTACTATACTAATACTGTGCAAATAAAATATGATGCATTGCTTCTGTGTGATCTGCACATGACAATTAGAGAGTGGAAAAGCCTGATTTGAAAACAACAGAAGAGCAATTAGTGGGTTTCCCATTTTAGCTGATTACGTGTCTGGGTTTCTTAAGAGTGACAAAGGGACATGTTCTTCCACAGAAACACACAAAGCAAGGAAAGCCGTTGTGGATCTTACTCTGGCTGTAAGAGTTTGGTCACAGGGCTCTCTTATTAACTTTAAGATCATTTCACTGCTGGCTGTAGACTGCTATTTGGCTGCTGGTCTAGTCTTTGATTTCAGCAGACCAGAATGTCACGTTTACATCATGACCAGGCATGCATTAACTCCTCCATGCATTAACACCTCCATGCATTAACTCTGGCATGTATGGTGACCTCATATGTGGACAGATACAAAACCTCTCCTCTACTTTTATAAGGGGACATATAGAAGACGCACCACAGCCTCACATGAGGATGCCATTTGTTCCACATGTAAAGCTATTGGGGACGGGGGGAGAGGAAAGAAAAACAATTCCAATGACAAACATATTTATTATGTGCCCAAAACTATTTTTTTCATCTAATTTCAACATTTCCTGCATGAAAGGGTTAAGCCAGGGTTTATTGCTATAGATATGGTCCTGCTAACAATACTGTAAACCCTAAAAAGTAACAGTACATTTTGACTTTGCTTTGCACAATCTCAAGTTGAAGCAGAAACAGCAGAATTTGATGGGTTTGAATATAAAGTTGCTCCGAGATAGTCTTCATTTTCACAAGGCTTATCATTAAAAGAATCCATGAAACACTCAGCAATAAATAATACGAAGCTCATTTGCAAGACAACTCTGGCTAGAGGGGAGACAGGCAATACTTTAAAGGGCAAATAACAACGTTCACAATTACAGCAGGTGCAAAGAGTAAACAATATCTTTTATCATAATGTATCCACAAGAACCCCAGACACACCTGACTCATTTCACCAAAAGCTGATGAAACATCTCATGGATAACAATCTGCTTGAATCTCTTCAGTCTGGCTTCTGGCTGCTTCACACTACTGAAACTGCTCTGCTCCGGATTGGGAATGAGCTCCTGCATAATGCTGATGCTGTGCTCCCTCTGTGTTTGTCCTCCTTGACCTATTCTTCTTCTTATTAATTTCTTAGCAGGCACCCTTACCCAGGATGACTTATAGTGGTATACACAAAATGCATATCAAGAATTGCAGTACAATTAAGAGCAAGACCAAAATACAGTGGCTTCAGTCCTAGTAAGAGCAAATACAAAACACAGTATGATTTGCTATAGGCGCAGTTCAAGAGCAGATAACAGTGTTGATAGTTACATCAGGGATAGATACGAGTGCAGGTGAATTACAAGATACTGCAGATTGGGTTAAGTTCAGGAATAAATACAGTAATATAAGGAGCAGATAAGTGTAAATTAAAGTGATTTAAATGCAGAGTGCTATATTGTCCAGAAGGGAAGAGTTGGGTTTTGCAGGTGTTGTCTGAAGAGGTCTGTCTTGAGGAGGCGCTGGAAGGTGGTCAGGGACTGGGAAGTCCTGACAATCGTAGGAAAGTCGTTCTCTTACCTATCTGGACGCATGCACTCTGTTTTCTATGCTGGATGCAGTGATGTTGCAAACCCGTCACTTGTTGTGTCCCTCAAGGGTCTGTTCTTGGGCCAACATGTAAATGCTTCCCTTGGGTCACCTCATCTGCCAACACAGCCTCATGTTTCACTCCTATGCTGATGACACCCAGCTCTACTTAAAATTCAACCTGGAAGCGCTTCTGCAATGGTCCGGCAAGGCCTGGATGTCTGCCAATTTTCAACAGCTCAACACTAGCAAATCTGAACTCCTTCTAGTAGGATCTAAAACTCAACTTAAGAATCTCAATATAGTAACCCTGAACCTTGGAAACTGTCTGCTGCTGCCTTTCCCCACTGTATGAAGCCTTGGTGTATTTCTTGACAGTAACCTCTCCTTTGATGCCCATCTCCTCCATGATCAAATCCTCCTCCTACCATCTTCGAAACACCTCTGTCAACAGAAAACAAAGTCTGCCCCTACCTTTCCCTCCGGGATGCGGAGATACTCTGTCATGCATTTGTCTCCTTTCGACTAGACTCCCGTCTTGCCCAGCTGCACTGGCTACCTGTAAGATTCAGGATTACTTTCAAAACTCTCCTGCTCATCTACAATGCCCTTCATTAGTACCTCTTCAACTTGCTGACCTGCTAAGTCCCTGCTCGCAAGCTGAAGTCCTCCGACTCTGGTCTGCTCGTTATCCCCAAGCAAAAGTGCACCACACATGGAGAACGCTCGTTTACCTTCATGGCTCCGACTCTTGGAACTCTCTCCCAGCTTTGGTGCGTGATGCTTCCACCGTCACTCGCTTTAAATCAACTCTCAAGACCCACTTGTTCTCTTTTGCTTTCCATGCTGTTTAAGTCTGATATCTGTTATTAGCCGTTATGTCATTGCTACTTTTTTTCCTCGCATACACAATGTTTTACAATTATTTTTACATCCTAGCCCTGTATTTAATGTATTATGCATTGTTTTTCACTGTATTTAATGTAATATGCTATTTTTTTTTACTGTATCTTGAAAAGCTCTTTGTGATGGTGGTCCATTATGAAAGGCACTATATAAAATAAAGATTAATTGATTGATTGATAAAACTGGGTATCCTAACCCATACAGACAACTACAAGTCCCAGAATCCCTTGCACGCACACTGTCAAGCTGCAGAAGGGATATTTGTCTTTCCCACGCAGGCAGACTGAGCCGCTTACACCTTTTCCTGTGAATGACGGAGGTTGAAGATTCCAACAGTTTTCTATTGGAAAAAAGTGATCATGTGGAAGTGCGGCTGTGAGAACGGGACTCACTGAGCGGTTCTCATGACAGATGTGTCAGTGAGGCCGGCGGCCCAGATGTGAGCCTGCCTCGTGTCCCTTTGAGTGCCTGCGGACCGATGACTTCATGCTGTGTATTTTAATATAGCCGCTCAGATACATTTTTGTAATGCCGCAAGTGTGGGATAACAACTCTTTTTTTTCTTCTTCTTCTTCTTCTTGTTTAATGATGTTACAGATTTTTCCTAGTGACATCATAAAGGATATTGAGAGTTTTGAAGCCGAGACCACAAAATGCATAATTCTTTATATGTTTTTTTTTTCTTCTTTTCGCTCGCCTTTCATGTGGCGGAAAAACAGAAAGACCTAATGGTTTACATCAGGGTGTCACATCAGTCCTGCCAACAGAGGACCCAGGGCTCTACATATCCTACTTGTGTCTTTACAAAAATAATGTGCTGTTCCCCACTCCTTGGGTTTGTGCAATACCAACTACAAGCCTATTACACTCCTATAAATAACAACTTAATTATGCTGCTGCATTTTTATTGCGTTTTGCAGCATGCGCTTCTGAAGTGTCACACATGTGGGATCATTCAGATTCTCTTCCCAGGACATGGATCCAATCCGGAGAGGCAGGAGCCCCGCTGATGTAACAGCTCCACCAGGTTGTCTATAGGGAGAGGGTTTGGAGGGCAAGAGAGACTTGGGAATGAAACATAAATTCACAAAGTCTAGACAGAACATGCTATTCTGCTCACCAGTTAATTATATCTGACAGGCTTCCGATATGCAAACATTCTCAAAAACCAAGTCTTCTGGTCTTAATCAGAAAGAACACTTGAGTGCTGATGCTCACTTCAGTGTGCTCTCTCAATTTGAAAAAAAACTTGGCATTTCGTAGTGAGCACTAACACGCATGTTGTTCGTGAATTCGTCAGTTTAAGCCAACCGTGTTTAATTATTAAGTGTAACCAACTAAAACCCTGACCAGGTCATAAAGCCCTTGTTTGTACAGCCCTTGTTAAACCTGGAGCAGAGCCATACTTCAGCACCACAGCTGTCAAATTCTACTATAAGGTTTTACATTATTAAAGGACACAGGACTTTTCTATGGCATTAATCACCCTTACCTGAGCCTGATGCAAACATACTCTTCCCATATTCTTTACCGTTCTTACAATGCTAATGTACACTTTGTCTTACCACAGTATAGCAGACACAACTTGGATTGGTGTTGACTGAAACTTTCACGTTTGAGTTTTCTTACAAAAAGATTGTACATAGATACATTTTGCAAAAAAGCTGAAGCCAGAAGGAGTGAATTGTATCAGGGCCTGCTGTGAACTGCCTCGGGAGGGATGAGGAAACGGCACCCCTCAGGACAAGGGCTATCCCGGCTAGGAGACTTCAAGGGCTATCCCGGCTAGGAGACTTCAAATCTGGGATGGTTTCACAGATGTTTTCTGTTCAGAAAGAATCGTATTTTTTGGTTTTGGTCAAAACTGTAGGGCTGGACCATTGAGCATAGGGAAGAATGGAGTACGAACACACCTGTAACAAAAACCAAATTCGACAAAGCAGTGCCACCAAAAGTAGTGAGAGGATAGTCTAAAATTAGTGAGAATGTTCCATAACATGTAATGTAATGTTCTGTAAAGTATCCACAGGTCAATGATCCCATAAAAAAGTTAGCTGTAATGTCTCACTGAGCGCTACTTTAATGAAATGATGTAATAGCTAACATCTTTGTAAATTGCAATTCCATAACCACAGATGATGTTTTAGTTAGCTTATTTTTATCCCTCATACAACCATGGCTTGGACTGCATATCCACAATAGAAAACTGAAGGGTTAATTTTCCTATTTATCAATTCCTAAAAAATAATTTTCTCCTGCTGTGGCTTTGGAAAGATGGAAAATAAGACATGTTGCCCTGGTGTATTGGACCAATGAGTGTTTGCGGTCTGCATTTTCAAACCAGTCCCTAAAGCTCTGGTCCAGACTCTTCCAGATATGCCACAGGGGCTGTCTGCCTACCGCTGGCTCAGGGTTGCTACGTGTCTCTGTTTTCCCTGGATCATCCCGGTTTTGAGGAAGGTGTCCTGGGAATTTAATGTGCCTTCCTAGGACACAAGTTAGATTAATCTAGATACAATATTACTGCAACTTATGCACACAGTTAATTGACTTTCAGTACTACAGCAGTAATACTATCATGTTTGCTAGTTGATGAATAGAGGATGTCTAAAGAGAGTTTACACTTTTAACAACTCCCATCTGTTCAGGTGCTGTTTTTTTTTGTATCTCAGAGGTGGCAACCCTACGCTGGTTCCATCTGCAGTCTACATTCCAATCTGCAAGTGGACGTCACACAACAATTACAATAACTTTGCATTCTACTGGTGGCAAACTATTTTGTACAACCTGCAATGTTCCACTGGATCACATACGTCAAGCTACGATCCAGCAGCATTTAGACAGACAGCAATCAAAAACGAAACAGGTTGTGGATAGTGCATTGCTTCAAAACAAAAAGGTAAAAAAATAAAACCTTTTTCTGAAACAGCTCAAGACTGACGACAACAGTTGAGACTGATTTAAACGAAAATAATATGTAAAAAATACATTAACAAAGCAGGTTACTCTTGATCTCTGTATCATCATCATCATCCTGTATTTGTTCACAGACGCATATTCTCAGTTACTTATAGATGCAACAACACAGATTACGTTGTTCACAGTAAGTAATTTCATGGAATATTTGATTTCATTAAAATATTATCGATTTGTTTTCAAACCTACTGCATACGATTGCCACCTGGCCACATAATTAGTCTAGCAGCTAGGATCAAAAATTTTGAAAGGTTCACCCATAAAGCTTGACAATTTCAGATGGTGCATTTCAGACTCTGACATAAAGAAAGTCTGTCTTTGAAGAAGGGATATTTCCAGATAATCTAATCTACTGTACTACATTGATACAACAAATCAATTTACCTGCAGAAATTAAACTTCAAGAGGATGTCTGGGTGGTTTGAAACCTGATTCTTCTCAGCATTTGTCTAAAATCAGCATCATAAAAATGACAACTGGATGATTTTAACATTTATTTATCAGTATTTACTTCTTAACAGTCTTGTCATGTGAATAAAATACAGTATGCGTCTCAAAGCATTAATTAGCCTTCAAGACTATGAGAAATGAGCGATAGTTAAGATTCATCATTGTTCTCAGAGTCAGACAAGGCTTCAGCAGGTGTTGGTGCATTCTTCATTATCACAAGAGCAAGCAGCTTTGCAGTGACATTGTGCAAATGCCAAGACTCCTGCAGGAGGTGGGGTTTCTTTCATCAGCACTGGGGTAAGCTCTCCACCATCATCACCTTTCCATCCATTGTCAGCTAGTGATGGGAGATTCAAACTGCTCTGCAGCATGCAGTTGTACGAAACATTGACAGATCAGAGGCTTGGAGGTTTTGAAAAGAATCGTTCCTAGAAGTTTCTCAGAAAGATTTCCAAATGTACAACGATCACTTCCGTCAGTGCAAACCATGCAAACGATCATCATGAAGTCGACCCGCTGGATCTGTTGGGTTTGGTGTTTCTGGCAAACTGTGGTCTTGTTCTAACCAAGACATGGTTGCACTTTTGATTGTTTTGCGGAAAGATCCATCCAAATTGAAGAGTGACAAAGGAACAGGGGGAAGCTCATGCTTAAGGAGGTCATGAACATCAACATCTCCAGCTTGTGTTATCACTGTGAGTTTGCTGAACATTTGTCTGTCAATGTTTCTGTTTTTTTTAGTCTGTTTAGAAGAAATAGTCTTGTTGAGACTGGCAAATGCGAGACTTGATTAAAGGCTGCTTGTTTTCTGAAGATAAACCAGCTTCAACCTCAAATGGATTGGGCATGCTCTCACTCACAGTCTTGACAATTCTTTCCACATGCAAACCTACGGTGAGTATTCATTCATAGGTAGCTAACTACGACTTTTTACTACCCAGCTCTATACTCAGCAGTAAGCATAAAAAACCAGCCAGTAATAAACAGCACTGGTAATAATTATGTTTTTATATTCACAATAACAACCAGTGCAGGTGATAAAGCATAGTTTGCTCTCTGTCTCAGTTTGGCATCTTCTGTGGGAATATGCATTATTAATAATATGCATTATTAATAATTGCAGTATTAATAATCAGTAGCAGTAACGAAATGCATGAATTAACCCTGACATTCACCCACACTTATTTCAAGTTTCACACACAAAATAATAATGTTCACCCTTAAACAAAATCAAAAATATACATACACAAAATGATATAGGCCATAAAACATTAGCTGTTGATCATAATTGGATGGCTAGTTTTAAACATGTTTTTGATAGATTTTGAACAGGGATATTTACTACATCTTACCTTCAATGAAAACAAGTGACCCAAATCATGTGATGGGGTGCTGGGTCAAGTCTCCCAACATTCTGGAGGCGCATCCACTTTTAGAGCTCCCCCTGGCTGCCAAACACTATAATTGTTTTGGGAAAAGATACAGAGAGCATCATAACAGAATGTATTAAAAACGTACTGCTTGAGACTGTATATGGTAAATAGCCAAACAGTGCGATTCTGTCGTTCTATACTAGAGATTTGTGGACTTTCCCGTTTAACCTCGTGGTTAAGTTTGTATTTATTGGTGTCTTCCTGCTTCACACAGTTTCGTCCAATCAGACAAACACAGCAAAACAGCGAGCTGTAGAGGTCTGATTGACGGAATCGATCGTTACTGGTAGTTATTCAGGTCCCCGGACAGGTGTGCGCTTTTGTGAACTAGTAAACAAAACCATTGCATCCCTTTAGCGACAGACCGTGCAATTCACACTCACTTTACCTGTTCAATAAAATCAATGAACGTGAAAAACATGACGTCAGTCACGTGGCCTCTGTTTGGTCTTACATCTCCTCTTAACATCCTGTCGTAATACAATTTAAAAACAGCTATGTATCGTGTAGTATTTGGTTTACTACTAGGAGTATTGACAAAAAAAATCCTACATTTAACTTTTTAGACAGCTTTTAAGTGGGAGAGAACGTCATAGCGCTGAAGAAACAAACCAATCTTTTTTTTTCCTGTAATATGCATCAGTTTTGCAGCACAGTCTTGTACGTAACTATTTATTTTAGATACAAATAAAATCAAATTAACTACTGTACCACTGACTTCAACTGTAATGCAATACACACAGCCTTGAGGGAATTCATTACCCAGAAACCACTGCGACACTGCTGTTACGAGTTCATGCCGGTGAAGTCTTCCCCGGAACAAAACCTTACTCTGCAAACTTGTGAAAGAGAGATTGGTGGAACAGACACAAACCGATTCGTTTTAAAAGGTATGGTATTCGACCGTCTTAATTTTATTAATATACACTTAAATTCTGGAGTGTTTCCCAGCTCGTGGTTTTTAATTAGTGGACTGTGCATTTTGCCTCTGCATCAATCACCCGTGGACACTGTGTGTGCTTAAACCTTTGTAACCTACAATGTCGAGCAATGCCGCTATGGGCAGCTGTGCGAGAATAAAATAACCCTATAGCTAAACTACACGTTTCTGTTTTAATTTACTGAATTTTAATGTCCTTGCATATTTTTTACTGCACCCCCATCTTGTTGTTTTTCTTAATTTTTACTCATATTCTTGCATTTCTGTATTCATCCAATTTTGCTGCTATATTAATTAAAGTGCGGCCTTTACTGAATGTTTTTTGACGGCATTACTAAAATGTGGTAATTGAACAATAGCGCCATAGCTCAAGATAAAACGTCAACATTAATGACGTTTACTATTTACAATAATTAACGCAACAAATATCAACCGCTGTGCATCTGATAAACATGTTCGTGTTTCACCACGATCGATTGTTAATCCTCAGTAAAATGGATGCAAAGCACGGTGAAATTGGCAGACCAACATTTTGACTTTGTTATTGAAAAGCCTCGTTTTATAAACTCGGTAGAGGCTTTTACACTATCAGCAGCCTACTACATTGGTGCGCAGCGTTGTTGACTTTACCAACCGCGGTGCCTTGTTCATCAATATCAGTAATCAAATCTTGCCAGCTCTCTGTCATTTCCAGTTTGCTGTTCAGAAGGATGCCTTAGTTAATGTACAAATTGTATTTATATGCAAATGAGAAGTGAGAAGGTGCCTGCATTCATAAACATGTCCTTCCTTAATTGTGCGTGTGCATGATGTTTTGGAAGCAGTTAATCTATTCGGAGCCTAAACATATTGTTCTTGATGATCTGAAATGTCACCTATTCCTTCAGAGCGCTGGAGGTTATCCTGTCTTAAATGTTAAAAACGCCAGCACGACATGCCTAAGAAATGATACATGAGTCATACAGCATCAATGCTAAAAATATTCTATGCTCTTATTAGCAATGCTATTATCAACTGTATTTTTGCGTTCTACCCTGCTACCCTGTACCCATGTTCAGTTCGGTTTAGACCATGAATAACATCTTGCTGTGAATCTCTGCAGGCTCAAACCAGTACAGCATGGAGCATCGCAGACAGACCAAGGGCTGTAACCCATCTCGGGAGTTCAGAGGTGGGCAGAACCACATGGCAGCACCCCAAAAGGACGCCTACTCCAGGCTGCTAAGCCAGCACCACAGCAGCAAGTTCCGTTCCTACCTCAACCAGTTTGCCCAGCAGCAGCAACAGATAGAGGAAAGCCATGGGCTCGCTGTTTCCGACCCCATCCCAGACACCTCGGAAGCTCGTTCACGGAAAGGGGAAAACGAGATGAGGGAGACTGGGGCTAGGAATGGGTACTCCGCTTCCCCAAATAAGGGGGCGCAAGCTGAGAGCACCCTTTCCCTGTATATGAAGAAACTGAATGAACATGGGGAAGCTGGGGAGACCGTGTCGGTACAGCAGGGCATGGCTGTCAGGCAGAGGCACAGCAAAAGGAAGGATACCAACACCAGCCAGGATGGAGACGTGGAATCTGGGGGTGAGGGAAAACAGACGGGCTCAAAGACTCGGCATCACGATGCTTCTTCATTCAGGGGGCCTTCTGTGGAAATACCAAGGCTGCCGGATACCACTGGGAACAAAGGGATGGCCCGTTCTCCAAGACGAGGTGCTGTTTTCCCAAACCACAGCAGCGGTGGAGGCCCTGAGAGCGTGCAGGAGCAGGACAAGAAGAAAAAATTGAAGAAGACTCAGAAGAAAGGCCGTCGTGACTTGAGGCAGGACGGGTCTGAATGTTCGGATGGGGATTTGGTGCCTGCAGGGCAGGTTCCACGTAGTGCTGAGAAGCAGTCTCTCTCTGATAGAATGACTGCAAGCCAGTCCCCAGGTAAGGCAAAAACCAGATCTAGTGGTTGTAGGAGTGGGGGATATCCTGGGTTTGATTACCTACACAAATAGATTTGTGGATTTTGACTTTTTATCCCTTCACAAAAAAAAAAGTACACGCCTAGTGCTTTGTTTTTAAGACTTTATATAAGTGGGACAAGTGGAGAGTGGCCTGTAGAGCAGCGGTTCCCAAACTTTTGATTCACATACCCCCTTCCAGAGCTATCAACTGTCTGCGTACCCCTAACATACAGGGTTATTTTAATGTATTGTAGTGGTCTGCACTATTGGAGGGAAACAGACTCAGGTAGACCAGATGGGATTCGAAATCGACTCTCTTAATTACTGACCAAAATAAAATTAATAAACAGTGAGTCCCTGTTCGGGCAGGGGTTCACGCCAATATAGCAAAACTATCTCCACGCTCCCTACTCTTTCGCTCGCTTTACTCGTCTTTCTCTAACTCGCACTTGCTTTTACTTTCTCTGTTCTTCTTGAGCACTTGCAGACACTGTCTGTTCTTCGTTTATGTCTTGGGGTAGGCCCTGTTCTTCAGCCTCACTCTCTGTCCCTTACATCTTCAACAGCTCCAGTCTCTATCTGCTCGCATTCTCCCTACTTATAGCCTCAGGGGAGGGTCGCCAACCACATGCACACGCACTCCATATGCACACACACACACACACACACACACACAGTAAAGACTTGCCATGTACCCTTACAATACACAAGGCATAATAAACAAGACAAACGCAATGTTCAGGACAATGCCATCGCTAAGGTCGTTACAGTATGCTTTCATAGTACACATATACAATATAAATGACTAGAATAATATAAATAGTGCTTCTGATTTTTGGTTCTAACTGATAAAGCCGTATAAAACACCACTGATACAAAAAAAATGAAATTGGTGTATAATAAACACTGGAAATGTTTAATCCAGTTCATGTTGACTTCATCACCACTTTCCCACTTAAAAAAACAAAAACCTAACACATAAAAAACAAACTACCTTTCCCAGTGCAGCTGGGCAGTGTCCCTCGATCCTTTCTGTCTATCAAAAAACCGCAGGAGAATGTGCTCATGACCATAAGGATTTCGTTGTGGAAGACAGCAAAGGAAAGAAGGTACAACTTAAGTGTGTCGAGTTACTACTATTGTGACAGAAATAAAACAACCAAGCATTTTGTAAAGTAACCGAGAAATAATAAATTCATGCAGTATATGATAAGCAAACGCCCCGAGAAATACTATTTGTATAAAACTCGAAAATAGCTAAAAATAAGCACCAAAATATGTAATTAATAAAAACGAAAAAGTTCTAAGTATATAATTCGTACTGTACGGTGGTTGGTGGTGATGGCTCTGTACGTCATTGTCTCTGCGTGTCTTTGTTCTCATTGGTATCTCTTGGAGGTTTGCAATAAGCAAGTGTGTGGTGAACCGAAGTGTCCCGCTGCGTGATTGTCTTGCACGGCACAGCAAACTAACAAGCTAGTGTCACTCGTCATTTCACACCAGAAGTTAAAAGGAATTCCCAATACGGTTTAAAGATTTGAGTCTGACAAGTTATGAGAATGCAAAAAAAAAACTAAAAATGTTTGCTATTACACAGTTTGTCCCGCATGCCCCCTGGGCACGGTATGCGTACCACAGTTTGGGAACTTCTGGTGAGGAGTATATAACTGCTGTGGTAATTTAAGGGTGTCTCTCCCCGATTGGCCACCACTCCGCCTCTGTGCTTGAGTTGTGGGCATGATGGTGACACTCAGCCCTGCAGGGGTATCAACTCATTGTGCAGGCCTTTTGATGCAAGATCGTAATATTGAATAGCATATTGTCTATCCCGACAAATGAAGGTGTGCATGTTCAGATTGAATAACATTTAATTTAAGCAAAGGTCTCGCATAATACTAGTGCTGGCAATGTGAACAACCCCCCATTGCGCTAATTGTGCATTATTAAGGCACTGTACCTAATAGCACTCCCAGCCTAATCACTTCAGATCTGTCAGAAAAAAAGCTTTAACCTCAATTCCCTTCAGCTTATTACATTATATACCTATTGGCTGAGCTGCAACGTCTAGCACTATGCAGTTTAATTGATGACTTGGATCATTTATTATAATCTGATCCAGAACTGTTGTAGTAATGGATCTGTACAGAGAAGTACATCAAAACATTTCAGTAGTCACAGGGATGGAGAGAAGACTCCCATTGCATATCAGTTTGCTTCATTCCTAGTTTTTAGTATTCAATCTCAAATTAAAACCTGGATTGGGTGAGTGATATTGATGACTTGTCCAACTTTCCCAAAACAGTGTAAAACAGTGCTGACCTTGTCTTGATTTTGTATGTGTGTGTTTCCAGGTAGAGGCTCCGGTTCTAATGTGACTCCCAGTGACAATGGTAGACACAGGAACAATCCAGGCAGAGGAAGGAAGAGGCAAGTGTTTGAACCTTACATGACACCTCAGGATGTGTCCGCAGGACTGAAGAGATCGGAGCTTCTTCAGGTAGGGAGAAGTCTTTCTGGGATTCACAAGTCTGTACTCGGAGAAGTGGACGATTTTGCAATTGTTTGGAATGATCATTTTGGGGGCGGGAAGGGAAGCATTGTAAACCTGTACTAGTTTGTGTGTTTTTTTATTTATTAATGTTTTATTTTGTTTGATTAATGAAAGCTTGTGAACTGTTGATCAATCACACGTTGTCTGGAAATCATAAGACTTTTCGCATTTATATGAAGTTTTGTAATACCAAGGTAATTAACTGTTTCAGTGAATGCATTGATCAGTTTAACTGATTTCACAGGTTTGTTTAATGCTTTGTATTTGGGGTTCGATTTATCCTTTTTTTTTTTTTTTTTTTTTTTTAACAGCGATGAAATGCTTGCAATAATGTCTACTTTCTTCTTTACAGGGTCCGTTGAGAATTAACCCCAAAAAGTACCATGAGGCCTTCATTCCTTCTCCTGTAAGTAATGCCTGCAAGCGCTTCTCAGTCTTGAGTTAAATTGAATAAACCACCTGAGACTCCGTGAATGAACTTGTATTCCTTTCTCCAGTCGTAACGCATCCTGGGGTTGATTGATTTAATGAAAGGTAGTGTAGTCCCTTTTTGTAAGCTACATATCCTGATAAACCACCGTTTTGAATGAAAAGATTCTTGACTTGTTATAAATGATCTTGCTGGTAAACATTGGCAGCCCTCCAGTGAAATATACCTACTGTGGCCGCGCTCAGGAAGGTAAAAGAGCAAATCTTTATCTGGTGGGTGTAACACAATTTTCCAGAAACCGGGGGCATCTTTAAAAGTGAAAGGAGTGGGCAGCCTTTGTCTTCTGTTGCATTTTTACGGCACGCAAGACTTTCTGCTCGACTTGCAATAAAAGCAGTCTGTCTCAAATCCCAAATTTAACGGCTTTATTAATCAAACTGACGAATATGAAGCGTGTTCTGAGAGCCTAATTCTTACCTATTGTGCTGCCTTAGCAGTGACAGGGTGGCATTTGAAAACCATGGCAATGGATAATGGAGACTGCCATATCTCCGAGGCTTGTGTGTCAAGAGTCAGATTATTATAAAACCAATGTTTTACTCGGTTCTCTACTTGGTTGGAAGCCTAGTTCAGAGAGGTCAGTAAGCTTGTGGACTTCATAGGGAATTGACGAGAAAGACGAGTCAATTTAGGTGACTCGATAGCCAGTGGCAACCATTTGCTTCTGGGGGTTTCGCATCTAAGGTTTGTAGTGAGCCATTCCTTTTGATAAAGATTTTCTGTTTAGCTTGTGACTAACATATGCTGCCCCATTTATAATTTTTTTTTCCCTGAATTGTACCAGGGTCTCAGTTGGGAATACCTCATAGCTGTAACTGTCACCTGTGTTCTAGAAAACCCAGGCTTGTAACACAGTGAGAGAAATGCCTCTAGGTTATATATGTTTCCATTTAATTGAAAGAAAATAACACTGCAATGCAGGTTAGTTTGGATAGGGGCCTGAAACAGCAAGCTCTCATGCCAGAACTGTTAGTAGCCAAAATGAAAAGTTTGACAAGGAACAGATTGGCCAGGTAATGTTTAATTCAAGCCCTGCTTTCTTGTTCAGTGTTATTAACGTCTGCCTCAAGTACAGAAAGGGTTTTTGACGTGGGTCTGAGGGAATGGTTTGGGTTAACCTGCACAGGTTCTGGTCTGGCCTGCATTCATTTAAAGTCATGTTGCCACAGATGTTTTACTGCTAATCTCATGTGTGCTTGAAATAAAGTAAATACAAAAAAAAGTAAATAAATAAATTAAAATATAACTGTTTACTTGCAGCCCCCTAACTTGCCAGTGTTCCACTCTCAACCCACACTGCGGCCTTCACCTTGCTTGTTTAGGTGCAGAGTGGCATGCACGAGTGATGTTAAACAGTGCTCATCAAATTGACTTTGTGAAAGGATATTAAGTATTGTGTTGTACTGCATTCTCCTTGCATCTGCTTATTCCAAGCGCCAAAGAAGAAGGCGTTTATCCTGAAAGCCAGGCATCTCTGCAATTGCATTGCAGGCAGTGCCTTACTGGAAGAGGCTGCACCTCTGTAGGTTGAAGTTCCAGGAGTCCCTTTTGGGTGGTGAGGAATTCTAGCAGTGAATGCCACGAAAAAAATCTGTCATATCTGTGATGATCAAATGGGAAATTGAGACTCTTAACCCCAACTCAAGATACCTAACATGGCAGAAGCTGTACAAAAAAAATATGTACCTTTTAGAAAGCTGAACTTGAAGTGACCTCGTAAGGGTCCTGCTTCCACCCAGTTTCACAGCTGGAAGGATTGGTGCACCAATCCTTCCAGCTGTGAAAAAAAAAGTGGCTTGCACACCCCCTCCTCCCTACCGTGATGCTGTGGTCATGCAGTGGCTGATTCAAACCAGGGATTTTCTGACTCTGTCTGCAGCTTTTACCACCAGATCAAAGGCTTTCTATTAAATGCAATTGGGTTTAAAAATAAGTCCTCAAATAGCAGATCTGTTTAATGAGGAGTTGGTGGCTCTATTCCTGCAAACAACCCCCCCCGGTAGAATACTGCCTAGAAAGTGCTTTATATATATATATAAATTCCATGAGTCACGAGTAACATGTGTTGCACTGTATCTTTTTATTTTTTATTTTGTTTTGCCAACAAAATACGTATTTTAAGTACGGAAGGGAAAACTGAGTGATCCGGTTATCTACAATAAAAAAATAGTTCCTCTGGGGCTCCATGCCCCTCCTCTGCAGTGCCTGAATCAACCATCAGATAGGGTGGGGCTTTGTACTTCACTGCCGTTTGTCATCACATTAGCGCCTGGCTGCATGCCTGCGGTGCTGGTACTGAACTTTAAACATTGTGACCAAGAGCATTGGTGTATGACATGCTTCGCTTAATCCAAAAATAATCCCCCCCCACCCCCCCAAAAAAAAAAAAAAATTAAAAAATAGCCAAAACCACTGTGAACCTCTTTAAGGATCTTGTCCTTAAGGATTTCAGTTGGTAGAAGAAAGAACAAAACAGCATTTGGTATTGATGTACTAAGTTTTTATTTTGAATGAAAGCTTTGATTTATTGTAGTAATGCTTGAGTACCACTCTGTGTCAATACTGCATGACCCGGGCAGCTGTTTTTATTATTATTATTATTTTTTTTTTTTTTTTTTTTTTTTTTTACCTCCCCCTGTGCTTTCAAGTACAACTGTCAGGGTTGGAAATGCTACGGATCCAACCAAAAAATCTTCCTGGTGATCTGGTTTGGAGTGTTAAGAGGTCAGGAATATGAGACTTCAAATAAAGAAATTAAATAAATGTAAAACCAAAATACAAGTGGACCTTGACCTACGCCAGTGGTTAATAACAGGAGGTTGTCAGGTTCTGGTAATTACTAAACATTGCTTATTGACAGCGTATACTGTATACAGCTGCCCCTTGCGTGACACCCCATCGATAATTACTGGCATCTCTCGATTTCAAAGGTAGAAATTTCCACCCACCTTAATTCAGGGTACAATCTGCCTGCCTCCATGGTATGCGAGAATGCGCTACGGTTGTCAATGCTTTATTGAAGTGCATCTGTGGATGTGCAGAGTGCTGTAGCTTTTGTACCTAGTTATCCAGCGACTCTGTGGGATGGTCAATGCATTGCAGTCCTGGCATGCCAGTACTGTAGTAATGCCCCTGTTTGTTTTGTGTCTGCAGTGTACTGTAAAGCCCTGTGAAACCTCACCTTGCTCTTATTATCCCCCTGCTGTGCTCCTCAGGATGGGCTCCGGGATATCTTCATTGACGGGATTGTGCCTCGGAACAGAGCTCTGAACGGCGACGTGGTCGTGGTCAAACTCCTCCCGAGAGAGCAGTGGAAGGTGTGTGGAGTTTACTTATCTGATTTTATTCCCCCACCATGGTGAAACTGTCATAAGAACATGAGCCAGTTTGCAACAAGAGAAGGCTGTCCAGCCTATCAATGCTACCCCTATTCGAGTCGCTGACGGATCTCAAAACTTCAAGTTGGGTCTTAAAAACATCCCAATGATTCCGCTTCAACAGGTGTGTGCAGTTGAAATGAAACATGTTTTAAAAAAAAATAAAAAATTAATGGTTTTAATTTTATGAAACACAAGTCCAAGTACCTAAACTCGGGTTGTTTCAATGAAAATAAATACAGTAACAAACGAACAAAATATAAAATTCTCCTACTTTCACCAGAAGGTGTTTTGTTTTTTTTTCCCGTTTGACCACATGGCTATCTGCACCAGTTCAAATACGAGGGCCCCTCGATTTATTCAGTGTGTTGCAGAAGCATGCTTACCGCTGCTTCGCCTGCATTATGCTTTAGCAGCGCCTTGCATAACCCTCAAACTATCTGACAATATTGAGTGATTATTCCCTGTGTGTGACCTGGCAGCAGCTTATCGAACCAGGTCCCTCTGTACCTGCCCCTCCTCCATGAACTCGTCTTCTCCGTGTTCTCTCCTGCCTTTCCTCCCTGGAGGGGCCTT